>NC_091680.1:13602004-13902171 GCF_030179915.1 Drosophila takahashii
AGCCCACGAAGAAGTATTAATCAATCGCCTTGTGAAGGTGGTTGAGATGCGCAACGAGGTAATTGATAGCCTAGAGACTGATAGAGTTCGCGAGGCTCGAGAGGATATGAGCATTAAGAACCGACTGCATATCTACAATTCCGAGCGCGAGGAGCCAGTTGACCCGAAAACCGCAGACAAGTCGTCCAAGAAATTGTCGAAGAAGGAACGAAAGAAACTTAAGGAGGAGAATAAATTGGGCAAGGGGAGGAAATCGGACCTCGATAAGGACGTCGACGAGTCGGAACCAGCACCAGCTTTGGAAAAGATTAAAAAGAAACGGAACCTTTTCTTTTTGAAGATGTGAAGAATGTAGGGAGCGATTTTGTATGCGTCGAACAATTTAATTTTATTTTATGTAAATTTATAACCTATTAAGTTTTTCTATTGCCATAAATGAGCATTTCAATAAATACAAGATCACATTATATATTTTACTGAGTACAAAACTGAGTATACAAAACAACATTTTAATATTTGAAATTTTAACGAGTTACGGGTTATTGAAGACTTTTTTTATTATAATTTAGAATTAATATCAAATGAATCCTGGATCTTTGGAAACGGAATATACTCGTTTTGTATTCCCCAAAAAAACAAGTCTCCCAATAATTCTGTTTTACTGCTATGGTTATTATGACTGTGGCTAATATAATCGGGGTATTCACTAAACTGTTCAATTGCTGAATTGTTAAAGATGTATGTACTTCTATGTTAAAGCTCGAAATGTATATTTAAATACAAATATTCACAAATGCAACGGAAACTTAAAATGTAACGGATACTTCATTGGATATTACATATATATTTGTAGTAAATAATATAGTAAATAAAAACAGTTATTTTAAGGTAACAAAGGAGACCTAACCCATAGAAATGTGCTCCAAAAACCACAAGTAGGGTGTGAGTTCCTCGTTCGTGATTTGGGTATGCAAATTAAATCCAAGTCCGAGGGGCTTTTGCTTGCTAGGATCTCGAACCGTCTTTAGCACTTCAAGAGCTCTTAAAGTGAAATTCTTGGCCAACTGTGATGAATTCACATTGCCCATGAGGATATTCAGTCCCGTGCACGCTTTTAATAAGGCCAATATAAGATTTGTCACGTCCGATTGAGTTGACAGACCCTGACGCCCACCAATATTAAGAATTTCCAGTTGCTTCAGCGCAGTCAAATGTTCCAGACATCTGGGCTCCTCGAAGTCACAGTGAAGATTCCTAAGATTGACCATTCGGGCAATCTCCCTGGCCTCGTCGTAGCTAACAGCATGAGCTAGAATAGTCAAGTCGGTTAGTTGGCCATGCAACCCAGAAGCCAAGCTGGCCATAAGTGGAAGGAGTGGTCCGCAGTTCTGGTAACGACTCGGATAGATTCCAATCTTTTGCAGCTTGGAAACCTGTGACAGCGGCCTATAGTACTCGGCCGGTAGGTTCATTTCAATAGATATACTTTTGACAGACGATAAATGAGGCACTATATATGCCAGACTTTCTTCAACGGAATTATTAGTACTCTCCAATATAAGGATACAGGATCGTACACCGCGTTTAAAGTAAGGGTCTCTCAGCAAATTTTCAGAATCGCGGTACACGAAGAGCTTATAGACATGATCACCTAGAATTTAAGCAGGAATTAATTTGGCCCCTTGTAGATGGTATGCAACTCACTGTTTTCAAATACCCCGATACCCCTAATTTTCGGAAGCTGTTGCATGTGTGTGTGCAGGGGTACAGCTGAAATTCAAAGTAGCGTACTCCAGGTTGACCAGACGTTTCATCGTTTTGCGTAGAATCCCTTGCACGTTTGTGGCACATTCCGGGTAATATTTAAAATACATATGTTTCACTAGATCAACAACAGTTCGCATCAGGAGCAACTCGTCCGGCGATCCGGTAACCTCCACTGTCTTATAAAAACTCTTGCCGTAATCGATTAAGACATTTCGGAAGCGGCTGCAAGCATGGGCGAAGTGTAAGTCATCCTTTAGGGGCAAATATCCCAATACGGAAACCAGGCAGTCATCGTTCAGATCCAACAGCGATAAACTCATGTCTCAATTAACTTTAACAGTTTGTACGGTAAATTTTTTAACGGTAAACTAATCATTATTTAGGTGGCAGACCGTATTATTGTAGTAGCTAAATACTTCTTCTGACAGCTGTTGAAAATTATATTGAATCTTTAAAAATAACCCGGCAGGGTAATCCATAAACTGTTAATAGGGTGATTCCCTAAACTGTTGAATTGCTAAATTGTTGAAAATTCAACAAAAAATTTCAGCAATTATGGGAACGACCCAAAATGGTTCCTGTTGAATTTTCAAACAGCTGTTATTTGTTGAAAAGTTTCACGGAACTTAAAACATCTAGAATTTGATTTATTATTGATTGATATTGATATTGATATTGTCAAAAATTGTTACCAAAATTCAACAATTCTGCAATTCAACAGTTTAAGAATACCCAGCCTGAGTGTTTTAGAAATCGCTTTGCCACCGATATATTAGCCGATAGTATTGGCTATAAATATTATTGAATGTTATTTAAGTGACGCTTAACCAGTTTTTAAAGAAAAAATCGCAAAGTTAGTTGATTTTTTGATGCAAAAGGTCAAAAAATAGGTGAAAAAGCTTGCATTTTTTTATCAACATTTAAAGTACATAATTTATGTATAATTTTATTTTATTTTACTTTGTATAAACCAGTGCGGTTTTGTTTTCGGATTCCTTTTTCGTCATAATAATGTCAATTGTAGTGTCATTTTTCTGTATATCTTTAATATTTAATATATGTAAATATAATACAAATTAGTAACTAAACAGGAAATTTGTGTTAATTGTATATGCATTTAAATTGAACTTCCTTCAGCTGAGTAACGGGTATCTGATAGTCGAGGCACTCGACTATAGCATTCTCTCTTGTTAATATTTGGTTGATACTTTGGAATATAACAAAAGGACGATTAATTTTGAAAGGCAGTGTCGAGCGGATATTTTGCAAGCACCCCCGCTCTCTTTATCTCCAACTCCCGCTCCAACTCTCCGCTCCGCTCTGGAGCGCTCGAGCTTGGTTCCAGTAAATGGAATTTAACCTTTAAAGTGTTTGTGCGCGTTTTTGTGTTCGTAAAATTTTTTTTCGTTTTTTGTCAGTTTTTCACTCATTTTTTTTATTTAACATGCCGCTCAGGTAAGTTTTAGTTTTATTTAATTGAGAAATAACCAACCCGGTGGTGAAGAAGCCACAGTTGCTCAGCCTGTCTGCCATCACGCCCCCACACCACACAGACGCCTTTGCCCATGGCGAACATTTGCACAACCACGGGAGGACCAACTACCCTCCAATGGCCCCGGTCCAGCCGCTGATCGCAGCCGGACCCATACAGCAGTTCATCCAGTACGGCCATGCACCGCACCAGCAACAATTCCAATCGTATTCCCGCCGCCGACGCAGCAGTATCCGCGGCAGAATCAACAGCAATATCAGATCCTGATGCAGAGCCTGCATCCGCATCAACCTTTTTCGCCCCCTCAATTAACTTCCTTTCTTGTTGCATTTGCTTTCTCATACATTCGGTGTTTTCAGTGATTGATTGCTTTCTTCTTTTTTTTCTTTTGCTGTTGTTGTGTTTTGGCTTCTATGTATGCGCTGCAAGACTTCTGCAATTTCTAAAAATTTACCAGTTTCCTATTGTTTTAATTGTATTTTGTATTTTCCTAGTTGTGCTACAACATCCTTATGCCTGTACACAACTAGGAAAATACAAAATACAATTAAAACAATAGGAAACTGGTAAATTTTTAGAAATTGTAGAAGTCTTGCAGTCTTGGTCGGAAACGTCTCCTTCACTGCGTTGCAAACATCTGACTGAAATTATAATACCCTCTGCAAGGGTATAAAAATGGGGAAACCTAAAAACAAAGAAATTACAATACAATTACAATAGAACATTGAAAAATGTTCTCCAATTTATTTGTCTTTTTGAGATAATCACACAAATCCCTTTTCCTGCTCACTTTACATCTTTACTTTATGTGTTAACTTGACTTATATTTCTGTTAAAGCTATTTAATATAACCATTTATTTTATACTTAGTAACCCAAAAGTTAACATTTCTTTGAAATGTCCTGAGCAACACACTTTCAACAAAACAGAAACGATAACAACCAAAAAAATTTAGTTTTTGCAGTCAGTCGGATGATTTTCACAGGTCTCCTGTTGTAATAGTAAACCAGCTGCAGAAAATGTGAACCAATTATTTATAACCTTCGAATTATTAGTTTTACAATAACCAACCTTCACTTCAAAATCGCCATCACTAAAAGACTTGCTGTGATGAAGCTCAAACGCTAGGGCCGATGCATATTCCGGAAGCTTGGTGGTCTGATCCAGTATCCCCAAGGAATTCATCACATTAACCAACGTCACATCGTGGCCTGAATATAGGAATATTTTCCTATCGGGATTCAGTTTCCTCTTCCGCTTATTCTGCATTTTGATGAGAATTTCCGTAATGAAGGCTCCACCCTTAATCCGCTTCATCAGATTGGTATCGGTGAAAAGCGTATAGCTACGTTCAGCCAGTGGTCTGATCTCTTCGGGATATATGTTCTCAGTCCAATCGGACAACACCAAACCAGCCTCCTCTTCGGTTTTAAGTGTGCCATAAAGTAGTTCCACATCCAATACATTCTAAGGGATTTCAGTATGTGGAATAAAAGAATAAAGGGAAGGTAAATTTTTCAATTGGTAATTTAAAGTTAAGTAGACAACTAGATGTATACTCTCTCCCACCTTGCCTGTATTTTTTGTCAACCGTTTGTACAATTCCATGTTATCCTCGTTCAGTTTCTGAAGTTCAGCTGGCGGTGATTTGTAGAGCTTTTGCAGGATGTGGTCGTATTTCAAGCATGGTTTCTTTTGGGCCAATAGCTAAAAGAGATATCGTACTGTTAGCGTAATGACTTGCACTTGGTTTATGGATATACGATTGCACTCACAATATCATCATTTCGCGATAGCATATTCACGGCCACCGGCTGCCACGGAATGGGCAGCGCATTGTTGTTCTCCAGCGGCGGCATCATGCCCTTAAGACGCTCTGGGCGCTCATTTAAAAGATAACACACGGCCAACTGATTAGGGCACCCCCATCTCGGACAGATAGTTAATAGTTAAGAGAGGGTTTCTTATCGGAACGATTGACGCACCACACAGCGTTCCGCCGCCGAACTGAGGACATGCACCTGCTGCTGGGTGTAAAGGCTGTTCGAGGGCAGCAGCCGGTAGTAGCGCATGCGCAGATTCTTCCCCAGGTTGTAAGCCTGCAGTGTGCCTTTCTATAATATAAGGAAGAAAACAAGGAACCAAATAAATTTAAGAATATTAAAAGCATTCATAAACAAGAAAGGAAGCTAGCTTCTTCAAGCCGAAGCTTATATACCCTTGCAGATTATTCCTATTAATTTCTAAATCGCAAAAATGTTAAATTTCCCATTTTACATTAATTTTTCGATCGTTTCTATGGCAGCTATATGATATAGTAGTTCGATCTTTTTAAAATTAAAATCGAAATTCGGAAATATTTAAAAATTGTCATATCCCAGAGTAGAAGAGAATGTAATAAAAATCAACAAAGATATATTTTGTTTTCCTATTAATTTCCATTTAATTTTTCGACCGTTCCTATGGCAGCTATATGATATAGTGATCCGATTTAAAAAACAAAAAAAAACGAAATTCAGAAATATATAAAAAATATTATTCCCAAGAGTTGAAGGTAATACTTGAAAAAACACCGAAGCTAGAATTTTTTAACGTTTTTTTTTCCCGATCGTTCCTATGGGAGCTATAAGATATAGTTGTCCGATCCGGTCGGTTCCGACATATATACTACCTGCAATAGAAAGAAGACTTTTGGGAAAGTTTCATCCCGATAGCTCAAAAACTGAGAGACTAGTTTGCGTAGAAACAGACAGACGGACGAACAGACGGACAGACGGACATGGCTAGATCGACTCGTCTTGTGATGCTGATCAAGAATATATATAGGGGAGTGTAGGGTAATTTGACGAGTAGGGTAATGTGACGAACTCGTCGAATCTCATATATGACGTCACGACAAAAATTCCAAATAAATGTAGTCGTCTCCCCTTATCGTGTCGACAATGTATTTACAGTAATATTAATAAGAAGTCCCGTAATTTGTTCGTGAGGTAATTTTCGCTAAAAATGTGGTGCGCAAACTAGCAAACCCATTCAATTTACTTGTGTTTCAGCAGTGCCAGAGCAAAGATGAGTGGAAAATAAAATCAGGCAAATATATGCACGTATACATGAGATCTTTATCAACAGTTTTTGGTACCTCGCGTTTTTTTCTTTTGCGCCGTTTGAGAGTGACACCGTTTTTGCTCCAAGTCTACCTTGTTGGGTATCGTGACGAACTTTTTGTAGGGTATTGTGACGAACTTTTTTTATTCAAGAATTTTAACTGTTATCGTTGATTATTTGTAAAAACAAGAAAGGAAGCTAGCTTCGGCAAGCCGTAGCTTATATACCCTTGCAGATCATTCTATTAATTTACAAATCGCAAAAATGTTAAATTTCTTATTATTTCACATTAATTTTTCGATCGTTTCTATCACAGCTATATGATATAGTAGTTCGATCTTTTAGAAATTAAAATCGAAATTCGGAAATATTTCAAAATAGTCATATCCCAGAGTAGAAGGGAATGTAATAAAAACCAACAAAGATATAATTTTTTTTCCATTAATTTCCATTTAATTTTTCGACCGTTCCTATGGCAGCTATATGATATAGTGATCCGATTTAAAAAACAAAAAAAACGAAATTCAGAAATATATAAAAAAAAATATTCCCAAGAGTAGAAGGTAAAATTTCAAAAAACATCGGAGCTAGAATTTTTTTACGTTTTTTTTTTGATCCTTCCTATGGGAGCTATAAGATATAGTTGTCCGATCCGGTTGGTTCCGACATATATACTACCTGCAATAGAAATACGACTTTTACGGAAGATTCATCCCGATTGCTTTAAAACTGAGAGACTAGTTTGCGTAGAAACGGACGGACAGACGGACAGACGGACATGGCTAGATCGACTCGTCTTGTGATGCTGATCAAGAATATATACAGCTGTGAAAAAAATAATAGCACCACTAACCCAAAAAAACTTTAACTAGTCACCCTACTCACATTTTTTAACTTTTTTAACTTTTCAAAACGGGTTTGAAATAGTATGACTAAACATAATTTGAATATGAAAAAAAATGTTAGCTTTATAAAAGGTTTCTGGACTTATTTAAGAAAATCTATGCAAAACTGGAAAAACGTACGAAAAAAATAATAGCACCACTTCTCTAAAAATAGAATAAAAGGTAGAAAAATGACAAATGGGTAACTTAATCTTAAGTTGGCGGTAGCTAACAAGTAAATCTAAGTTTAAACTGTAAATCTTTTGCGATTTTTGGATATAATGACTTACTATCGATTAAACAAGTCAGGACCCTACCTATAAAGGAATTGGGGCCCAAAAGTCATGATATATTTTCAAATTTTGTTCGGAAATGATTTAAGACGTTTTAGATTAACTGTATAAACTGTCTTAAAAAAAAAAAACTCGAATATTTTTGGTTGTGTTATGGTCAAGCGAGTACACAAGTCAATGTATATTGCTTACTGAGTACTTTCGAACACTTTCTTTGCTATCCTGACCGTGATCCTGGCCGGATTTTATTGGTCAAAGATTCATTTAAGAAGTATTTTGTATTCAGTTTAAGCTACGAATTACTACCGTATTACTATTTACATCATAGGATGATTCATGAACGATGTATTCATCCGTATTGATCTTACTTCAAGAAGGAAAAACAAGCCTATGTTAATACTAGGTCCATGCTCAATAAATGGATGTTTTGGTACCGTGTTTTTGGTCAATTTAGGTGTTTAGAAGACACATGACTTATAAAATGGATTTCTTCTTACCCAATTTAACTTTGCCTTCACACATTCTGATAAGTTTTGCGGGCATTCATTTGTAACTTTTTATGACGAGCCCTATGCCCTTGTAAATGTGTTTCGCATTTCGGATAGGATTTTTTTTTAAGTGCATGTTTTATAAATTTGTTTATTGAAACATTATCCAATTATTAAAATATTCGCTATTATTTTAAGCACGTGTTTTATTTTTGTTTTGGCCCTGATAAGATTCTTTGTGCTTTGTAATATAACATTTTGGAAGGAAAAATGGGCCAGGACTCGGTTTTTCTGTGTTATCCTTCAAAGTTTATGACATTCTTAATGAAGATGATCCAAAACCTAACCAATCGAACCGGTTTTCATGACCGTTTTCCATCCAATATGTTTCTTTTTTGAATATTTTTCTTTTCCGACTGGGAAAATTTTCCACATGTCGTTGTATTGCCAAATGGTAATCAATTTGATGTCTGGATATCAGGAGAAGTTAGTTTTAGTCAAATCTCATAAAATATATCCTTTATACACAAGAATATTAGCGCATCGTAACGTTTTATTTAAAGAAAACGGAAGTGGTGCTATTATTTTTTTCGGCCTTTTTTTGACTTTTTTTCTTAAAATCTGAAAAAATTATATGTAGACAATATTTTCGATACCCGTATCAATTTTTTCAAATAGGTGGAATACTAATCAAGATAATAAAAAACACTTCTTATATAAAAATCCCAGTTTTTCACATATTTCTTTAATATTAAGAACCTGTGACGAAGTGGTGCTATTATTTTTTTCGCAACTGTATACTTTATGGGGTCGGAAATGTCTCCTTCACTGCGTTGCAAACTTCTGACTGAAATCATAATACCCTCTGCAAGGGTATAAAAACGAATCGTTCGTCACCTTACCCTACACTCCCCTACTTTATGGGGTCGGAAACGTCTCCTTCACTGCGTTGCAAACTTCTGACTGAAATCATAATACCCTCTGCAAGGGTATAAAAAAAAGAAGAGAAAAAAACAAAAAAAAAAATAGAAAGCTAAAAGCAACTGTCGAATCAATTATGTATATGTAAGTACGTGAACATTGAGCTTTTGTAGGGAGCGATTCCTGTAAGCTGAAGCGAAAATTATAAAACTGTTTGGCTGCCAAATTGATACCATCACATTGTAAAACGAAAGACAAATGAAGTGGAATCACAAACTTATGAAGAAGAAAAGCAAAAAGTCGAGTTAAGTTAAACATAATTCTTTGATGCACTCTTGCGCTCCCCTCTGCTATGTAATCTATATTTTTATCCGCTTTGGCAATCGACCGGGACAAGTCATTATTCCAAGTTATTTTTTTCCATCGGTGCAAGGAAAGGGCCAAGCTTCATCCAGCGCATTTCGATTGTTAACTTACTTTAGCATACAACCCTAGTCAAAAGTATTTTCACAAATTTGAATGTTAACTGTACTTATATTTTGAACTTATAATATAAACATTTTGGCACCTATGGAAAGAGCACTTCAATTCCGTTTAAATGACACAAAAATTTTCTTAACCCATTAAGCACCCTTTGAAAAGTGGGCAAATTAGACAATTTTTTTCGAAAGTCAAATTTTCATCTTTTTTTCTGGGACTTAAAACAAAAATGTTTTGATGCAAAGTTGTTCTCCAATCAAAATTAATAAAAAGTGCAAAAAAAAAATCAAAATATTTTTCCTTGTATTTTTTATGATTTTTTGAAAATAGCCATTTTTGCCGCTTTTTCTTCCTTTTCATACAAAATTTTACTGAGAGGTCTCCATTCAAAAAATCATAAAAAATTCAAGGAAAAATATTTTGTAAAATTTTTTTTTGCAGTTATTATTAATTTTGATTGGGGAACAACTTTGCATCCAAAACATTTTTGTTTTAAGCCCCAGGAAAAAAGTTGAAAATTTGAATTTCGCAAAATTTGCTCACTTTTCAAAGGGGTCTTAATGGGTTAAGAAAATTTTTGTGTCATTTAAACGGAATTGAAGTGCTCTTTCTATAGGTGCCAAAAGTTTATATTATAAGTTCAAAATATAAGTACAGTTAACATTAACATTTGTGAAAATACTTTTGACCACCCCTTTATAATGTGAAATTGTTTCGGGAATAGTTGAGCGAAGCTAAAACTCAAATTTATTCTTTACGAAATTCGGTAAAACTTATTATTTTTTGTTTAAATTGATTTTTTTTTTCTTTTCTTAACTTTTGAACAAATTTTCTTGCTACCTTTACAAGCTGGAGCAATTGTAAGAGCAAGAGCTTGAGTCAGGCTTCCTTTGGGTTTCAGTGTCTTCGTTGTCCTCACATAAAAGAAAATTATTAAAAAGCAATCTGTGTTACTATTAATCAAAATATATCAATACCCCTCTTTTTGGGTTAATGTCAGAAGTTTGCAACGCAGTGAAGGAGACGTTTCCGACCCCATAAAGTATATATATTCTTGATCAGCATCACAAGACGAGTCGATCTAGCCATGTCCGTCTGTCCGTCCGTCTGTCCGTCTGTCTGTTTCTACGCAAACTAGTCTCTCAGTTTTTGAGCTATCGGGATCAAACTTTCCCAAAAGTCTTCTTTCTATTGCAGGTAGTATATATGTCGGAACCGACCGGATCGGACAACTATATCTTATAGCTCCCATAGGAAGGATCGGAAAAGAAAACGTTAAAAAATTCTAGCTTCGGTGTTTTTTGAAATATTACCTTCTACTTTTGGGGATGTTATTTTTTAAATATTTCTGAATTTCGAATTAAATATTCAAAAAGTCGGACTAATATATCATATAGCTGCCATAGGAACAATCGGAAAATTAATGGAAAAGTAATAGGAAATAAATTCTAGCTTCTTTGGTTTTTATTGTATTATCTTCTACTCTAGGATATGACTCTTTTTAAATATTTCCGAATTTCAATTTTAATTTGATCAAAATCGGACGACTATATCATATAGCTGCCATAGGAACGATAGGAAAATTAATGAGATTAATGAAATTATTTGAACATTTTTGCGATTTGTTAATTAATAGGAATGATCTGCAAGGGTATTTAAGCTTCGGCTGGCCGAAGCTAGCTTCCTTTCTTGTTTCACTTGGTCGCCTCTAGCTAAGCATAGACCGCATAGAACAAGATTTTTTCTTGTATTATTTTCTGAGTAACAATGAGTCAAAATCTGCCAAGTGGGCCACCCCTGTTCCGAAAGTCCGATTTTCATCGAACTTTTTTACTTTTCCGGTTCACAACGAAAATATAAGAACTTAATTTGAACGGTTTTGCGAAATTTTGAGTTTTACCGGAGTTATAGGGGTCAAAACATGGCATTTTTGACACTTTTTCGAAAAAGTTGCACTCAGTCATTAATTCATAACTTCGAAACGGTAAGAGATATCTTTATGATGTTTTCACTAATCGCTCAAGAATTATTATGGCGTTCCATAAAAAAATGTAAAAAAAAATTAACATTTATTTTTCTTAAAAATAAATCAACATTTTTTTATAGTTTTTATTTTTTTCAGTGTTCTTCACCAGCTATAGAGTTTAAAACCATTTGAAAATAAAGTTTGATTCATTACAAAAAAGATCAAAAAAAAAAAGAGTGGCCCGGACAAAGGTTTTTCGCAATATCGATTTGAAGAAGGGCGCACAGCGGTTTTCCATACTGAAACACTGAAACACTGAAAAAAATAAAAACTAAAAAAAAATGTTGATTTATTTTTAAGAAAAATAAATTTTAATTTTTTTTTACATTTTTTTATGGAAAGCCATAATAATTCTTGAGCGATTAGTGAAAACATCATAAAGATATCTCTTACCGTTTCGAAGTTATGAATTAATGACTGAGTGCAACTTTTTCGAAAAAGTGTCAAAAATTCCATGTTTTGACCCCTATAACTCCGGTAAAACTTAAAATTTCGCAAAACCGTTCAAATTAAGTTCTTATATTTTCGTTGTGAACCGGAAAAGTAAAAAAGTTCGATGAAAATCGGACTTTCGGAACAGGGGTGGCCCACTTGGCAGATTTTGACTCCTTTTATAATTAAATAAGTGGAATATAGTTAAGTTTTCGGTTTGCCCAGAGTTTCACGCCAAGTAATTCCTTTTGCTTTCGCAGGACAGCCTTGTACACGCTTAAATCTCGATTTCTCCAATCACTTTAATTTTTGATGTAAATAAATATTGTATTTTATTTATATTCCACCGGTATGTAATATTTAAAAAATAACGGGTTCACTCCGCATTTCATCACAAACACAGAAATTTAGAATAAATCGCACTGATCACAAAGAAATCTCGAAACGAACTGACGCTCGAATTAAAAACACAAAGTGCGTAGGTCAAAGAGAAAAAAGGGTAGTTTTCAGGTATAAAGAGAGAGCCAAGAGCGGACTGTACCCCAAAGACTTCAAAAAAATAAAACCAAATTCCTTTCTATCTTCTATTTAACTTCCAGAAGTTAATTGGAAGATGTTTTTTTCCCATCGGTTTTGTTTTTGTAAAATGTGTTCTATCGCCTTTTCATCGCCCAAAAGTGCCTCAGAAGTTACTTCTTCGCGATTTGAACCCTTTTTAGGTAGTCAAATGTGTTCTATCGCCATTCTATCGCCCAGAAGTGCCTCAGAAGTTACTTCCTCGCGATTTGAACCCTTTTTGTTTTTGTAAAATGTGTTCTATCGTCTTTTTATCGCCTAGAAGTGTCTTAGAAGTTACTTCTCCACGATCGTGACCCTTTTTGTTTTTGTAAAATGTCTTCTATCGTATTTTAATCGTCCAGAAGTGACCAAGAAGTGACTTCTTCGCGATAGATGTATATTTTGTTTTTGTAAAATGTGTTCTGTCGTGTTTCTATCTTCCAGAAGTTACTAAGAAGTGACTTCTGGACGATAGGCGATAGAAATATCGCCTGTTTGCTTGCCGGGTTTTGACCTGTCAACCACACACACATACACACATATTACATATGTATCCATTAATTGCGTCTTAAAATTTCGTTTGACTCTTCCTTGTTTTTACGGCAATTTCAGAACATATTTTTTGCTATTTTGTTCTGCGTTTTAGGGCGATTTCGCCCTAAAAAGAAGGAATTACTATTGGAGTCGAATCATAAAAATTCTCCCTAAAAAACCGGGCAAATTTGGCGTTTTGGAAAGACTAACTCTATAAAATATTTTTCATGGCGGTTTTTCGTAGTTTTAGGGCCACCTCGGTTTTAGGTCGACTTTTCTAGTATTTAGGTAATAATTTCTATGAGTGTATTTTCGGTCCCCGTGTAGAATTCATGTAACAATATTTGGTTTTATTCCTATTTCCAGAAACGCAGAAGATATGGCGCTCATCGCCGTTGTGGAGACTCACCCATGCCTGTACCAAAGTTCTGGCTTTACAAGAGCCGGAAGGGCACAGGCATGGGTGGCTGTGGCAGCGACGGTGGATAAACCCGGTAAGTATATTTTGTAGGTGTATTATATTTCGATTTAGACAGCCAACATTTTTTTATCCACAGAAAGTTTCTGCCGAAAAAGGTGGGGAATGCTCCGGAAGGAGTTTGTCTCCTGTTTGCGGACAGGGCGGGAGTTCCGCTACCGGGAGGAAATGCACTTCCTCACCGAGCACACGCGGTAAGTACACCAAAAAAAAAAATGATCATAGAAACTAAGCTATTTGTAAATTAATAGTAAACTATTGAGTGTCATAAATTTTTCGATACTCTGTGTATTAACCTAATGACTTCAAAAGTAAAACCAGAAAGGAAGCTAGCTTCGGCAAGCCGAAGCTTATATACCCTTCCAGATCATTCCTATTAACTAATCAAATAAAAACACCTCTTAACGAGGTAAGCAACTAGTGACGATCGCAACGTACAAAAGTTTTGATATCAACTTTTGTGACGAAAAATGATTTTAGATGCGACTAAATAAGTACGCTAACTAAAATTTACTCGTTCGACCCGGTTTAGCAAATATTTAATATCTACACGAAAGTTTTCTGTTGTAGCGTGCCGAATGAATAAATTTTAGGTAGCGTACTTATTTAGTCGCATCTAAAATCATTTTTCGTCACAAAAGTTGATATCAGAACTTTTGTACGTTGAAGGTGCGATCGTCACTAGTTTTTTAGTTGTTTTTATTTGATATCAGAAGTTTTTGTTTGTTTACTTTTGCTCTCATAGGTGCTAATATAAACATTTAAATTTAAATTGGTCATAAATCATAATTTTTAAACTATTGTATTTTAACGAATTAAGTTAAAAAGGCGTTGAAGTATTTCAAGAAACCTTTTAAACGAGGTATAGCACATGTCTGTACCTTTAGTAGTGTAGAACTTACAAACTAACGTAATGTAGCTATTTTTAGCTTTTTCCCGCTAAAGTAGCGGCTTTTTCCAAAAGTCGTAGAACAAAAGGTTCCTATATGGAACTCTTAAGTGCAAATTTACTGATTCCATGACCCTAAAATACAGTTCGGATACCCTCACACAAAATTCAATACTCAGGGAGCGTTAGTTGTTCGAGCTGTCAAAAGTGGCTATTTTCGTATAAAAATAACTTTTAAACGTGACTTTTTACAGTAATGTGTTATATACCAAAATTTAAGTAATCTCAAGGGCTATAGAGTTTAAAATTGTAAGGAAAATCGTTAGAGCCGTTTTTGAGAAAATTAAAAAAAAAGCTAAAAAGAAAGTTAAAAAAAAAATTATTTTGTTCATATCTTTTTAACTATTACATTTACACAAATTATATAGAGGGCGTTTATAGCATTTAAAAATACCTTTCAAACGAGATGCAGCACAAGTCTGTAGCTTTAGTAGTATAGAAGTTACGGCTTTTCGAATTTTAGCTATTTATAGATGTTTTCCCGCTAAACTAGCGAGTTTTTCCAAAAGTGGTAGAACAAAAGTTTTTTATATCGATGTGATGAACGTCATATCAAATTTTTAAAACTTAAAAAACATGTTTTGGACAAACTGACATACAGAATTAAATTTTCATTTTGGGAAGAAAAAGAAAATCTTATTTTGGCTATAACTTTTGAACGGAGCGTCGGATTTTGACATATGACCCCTCATTCGACGGGTATTTTCAAAAGGAATACAACTAAAATATTGCGAGGGGGCATTCATCCCCACCGGCCCCAACAGCTTCAAATTTCGAAATTTTCACATTTTCACTTTCACCGCTCTCTCTCCCAAGCCAATTGATTTTCCTAAAGTCTTGGTATGCAATCCTGTTAGTTTTCGCAATACCTTTCGATAGGTGTATCATTCATTATGATCGGACCATCACAGTAGATTTTCATTTCTTCGTGTATATATAGTAGTCGCCTTCGCACACTCTCCTGGTGCGCTTCGTCACTACATGGACTGCCGTCCATAGTGATATTTTTATACCCTTGCAGAGGGTATTATGATTTCAGTCAAAAGTTTGCAACGCAGTGAAGGAGACGTTTCCGACCCCATAAAGTATATATATTCTTGATCAGCATCACAAGACGAGTCGATCTAGCCATGTCCGTCTGTCCGTCCGTCTGTCCGTCTGTCTGTTTCTACGCAAACTAGTCTCTCAGTTCTTGAGCTATCGGGACAAAACTTTCGCAAAAGTCGTCTTTCTATTGCAGGTAGTATATATGTCGGAGCCGACCGGATCGGACAACTATATCTTATAGCTCCCATAGGAACAATCTGAAAAAAAAAACTTTAAAAAATTCTAGCTTCGATGTTTTTTGAAATATTACCTTCTACTTTTGGGGATGTTTTTTTAAATATTTCTGAATTTCGAATTAATTATTTAAAAAATCGGACTACTATATCATATAGCTGCCATAGGAACGATCGGAAAATTAATGGAAAAGTAATAGGAAATAAATTCAAGCTTCTTTGGTTTTTATTGTATTATCTTCTACTCTAGGATATGACTCTTTTTAAATATTTCCGAATTTCAATTTTAATTTGATCAAACCGGACGACTATATCATACAGCTGCCATAGGAACGATCGAAAAATTAATGGGAATATAATAGGAAATAAATTATTGCTTCGTTGGTTTTTATTCTCTTCTACTCTGGGATATGGCTTTTTTTAAATGTTTTCGAATTTCGATTTTAATTTTATCAATATCGAACTACTATATCACAAAGCTGCTATAGGAACGATTAGAAAATTAGTGATTAATAGGAATTATCTGCAAGGGTATATAAGCTTCGGCTGGCCGAAGCTAGCTTCCTTTCTTGTTTTTGGGTGTAATAAATACATTTTTACAGACATAAAAGTTAGAGAATTAGCATTAACCATGCAAGTTCTTGGAAATTCTACGCAGCGCGTGTTTGTTTTATCAGAGTGCTACACTTTCTTTAACTCAAAAAATGGCTTTAAACGATTTTAAAAGCAATTTTGTTGTGTTTTTCAATTCGGACCATTTATAAAAAATTAGAGCAAACAATGAAATTCAAGCAGTGCAGGTAGTCTCTTTGCTGCAGGCATATCTCCATTTTCTTTAGATGAGTAACGGCTATCTAATAGCCAAGCTTCTTAACCAAACCGTTCCCTTTTATTTTTCTTTAAATTATTTAAGGTCTTTAAATGGGCACTCAGTGGAGGTGGAGGAAGCCGTCGCCGTTGATGGGGGCCCAGGGGAGCAGGGCGAGATCCCCTTGGACCCGGCCATACCTGTGGCCCAGGCGATGGACGGCGCAGAGGAGAACAAGCCGAGGCGGGTCTCCTTCCTGTGGGATCTAGCCGATCCCTCCCTCCGATTCATTGAAAACTTGCGAATGTTTTTTAGAAGTCGGAGGGTAGAGGATAGGGCTGCGATGGAAGACGCAGTAATGGCCTTTACCGCTGCCCAATTCCGTCGCAGTACAGATCCTGCGGAGGGGGGCCCGCCTCCACCCAGGTTATGAGACCATTTGGTAAGTACATTCAAAAAATAACTAAAAAATATGAATATGGAATAGGGTCAATTGTACCCTATTTTAGTTCAATAAAAAGCCGATAAGATTAATGTCAAATTTATGATTCAATCATATAAACTAGATATTTTATCATATATTAATATGATATGAATAACTTGATCTTTAAATCAATGTTTTATCTGTGTGAGGTAATGCGGCGGAAGATTCGTTTTTTGGATGTCATGCTTCCAAAAACAATATTTTTCAAAAGTGTAAAAGCAGAAAGTTGCTAACATCTATTGAGCATATTTCAGTAAAGTAAATATACTCAAACCCTTGGCAGATGTGAAAATATATTATTATACCCTTGCAGAGGGTATTATGATTTCAGTCAGAAGTTTGCAACGCAGTGAAGGAGACGTTTCCGACCCCATAAAGTATATATATTCTTGATCAGCATCACAAGACGAGTCGATCTAGCCATGTCCGTCTGTCCGTCTGTCCGTCTGTCCGTCTGTCCGTCCGTCTGTCCGTCTGTCCGTCTGTCTGTTTCTACGCAAACTAGTCTCTCAGTTTTTGAGCTATCGGGATGAAACTTTCCCAAAAGTCTTCTTTCTATTGCAGGTAGTATATATGTCGGAGCCGACCGGATCGGACAACTATATCTTATGGCTCCCATAGGAACAATCGGAAAAAAAAACTTTAAAAAATTCTAGCTTCGGTGTTTTTTGAAATATTAGCTTCTACTTTTGGGGATGTTATTTTTTAAATATATCTGAATTTCGAATAAATTATTTAAAAAATCGGACTACTATATCATATAGCTGCCATAGGAACGATCGGAAAATTAATGAAAAAGTAATAGGAAATAAATTATAGCTTCCTTGGATTTTATTGTATTATCTTCTACTCTAGGATATGACTCTTTTTAAATATTTCCGAATTTCAATTTTAATTTATTCAAAATCGGACGACTATATCATATAGCTGCCATAGAAACGATCGGAAAATTAATGGAAAAGTAATAGGAAATAAATTCTAGCTTCTTTGGTTTTTATTGTATTATCCCCTACTCTAGGATATGACTCTTTTTAAATATTTTCGAATTTCAATTTTAATTTGATCAAAATCGTACGACTATATCATATAGCTGCCATAGGAACGATCGGAAAATTAATGAGAAATATTAGAAAATTGAACATTTTTGCGATTTGTAAATTAATAGGAATGATCTGCAAGGGTATATAAGCTTCGGCTGGCCGAAGCTAGCTTCCTTTCTTGTTTTTTCTTCAAAAAACTTACTAAAAATAAAATTTGAATTGAATTTGTATACCCATGCAGAGGGTCTTATAATTTTTGGTCAGAAGTTTGTAACGCAGTGAAGGAGACGTTTCCGACCCCATAAAGTATATATATTCTTGATCAGGATCAATAAGGGAGTCGATATAGCCATGTCCGTCTGTCCGTCTGTATGTCTGTTTCAAACCGTTTGCTAGCTCAGTTTTAAAGCTAGAGACTTGTGTACGCAGATCAAGTTTGAAAACCGACCCGATCGGACGTCTATATCCCATAGCTCCCATAGGAACAATCGGATATAGCTTTCACAAAATGAAGATAATTCGCTCAGTGTAAGAACTTTTGACATGAATCTTATTCTTTTACGCATACCTTGATCTGGGTAAAAGCACGTGCCGATCGGACGTCTATATATTATAGCTCCCATAGGAACAATAGGGTGAAAAATTTAAAATTTTTATTTTTTTCAATTATAGAATATTTTGTTGTTTATTAATTCATGTTGCTATTCTAGTCCAGTTTTCGTTCGTGAAATCTGCAAGGGTATTAAAACTTCAGCTTGCCGAAGTTAGCTTCCGTCCTCGTTTTAAATAAATTACTAATAAATTGAATAGCATTGCTAATTTACGCACCACCTGCTTCTCTTATTAGCTTACAAACCAATTACGGTACTTCTTATTAATATTACTAATATTAATATTTTGTATACCCGTTACTCGTAGAGTAAAAGGGTGCAAAAGTGCAAAAGTATGTAACAGGTAGAAGGAAGCGTTTCCGACCCTATTAACTATATATATTCTTGATCAGGATCACTAGCCGAGTCGATCTAGCCATGTCCGTCTGTCCGTCTGTCTGTCCGTCTGATCGTCTGTCTGTCTGTATGAACGCTAAGATCTCGGAAACTATAAAAGCTAGAAGATTGACATTTTGCATGCAGATTCTAGGAGTTCCTACGCAGCGCAAGTTTGTTTCAAAAGGGTGCCACGCCCTTTCTAACGCCCACAATCGCATATAAACGATTTTAAAAATTTCAATATTTCGGAAAAGTAAAAATGCAGTTTTATTGTGTTTATGAATACCTATCGAAATGTAGAAGAAATTTTTTAAATCGGACCATTCGTTAAAAAGTTACGGCGTATCAAAGTTTTTATCTCCATCTCCTTCGCACTTCCTTTAGCTGAGTAACGGGTATCTGATAGTCGGGCACCCGACTATAGCGTTCTCTCTTGTTTTTATTTACCATACTCTCCCCTACCTATAAAAAACTGAGAAGTGTAATCCATTTAATCGTAAAACCGATAATGACAATGGTTTTTGTTCTTTTTTAACCAGGCACAAATCAAAACCTCTTCACCTGAGCGATCCGGCTGGCTCGCCCTCCACCGCCAGTCCGAGCAACAGCAACACCGCAATTGCCGCAGCAGCAGCAGCAACAGCAGCAGCAGCAGCAACAGCAACATCAGCAACTGCGGTGGGCGGAGGAGCGGTGGTGACGCCAACAAAGAGCCCCCAGCGTAACGCTTTCCAGGAAGATGCTTATCAGGCAAACCTGGCTGGCGGCGATAGCGTCGATAACGTGGAATCGGCTCAATTGGACGGCAATCCGAGTGGTGGATCGCCCGGGCAGCGTCACTCGATAAACTCGGCGGAATACACATCCACGCCGAAGACCAGTCGGAATGGTCCGAGCAGCACCAACGCGAGTGGAACAACATCGCAATTAATTACCAGCAGCCCGGCGATGACTATCCGTATGGCATAGAGTATGAGTCACAGCAACTGCAATATCAACAGCAACAGCAGCAGCAGCAACATCAGCAACTACAGCAACAATTGCCAGAGCAACTGCCGGCGATTAGCTACCAAAGTTTGCCGGCCAGTCGCCAGAGTTACGCTTCACCACCGGCTCTCATAATTCCCCAGCGGCAATCGCTGCTGCCGTGGGGAGCTCACTCGAGGAGCTCGATCATCAACGTCCTGCCCAGTTACACCCAGGCCGAGATGCATGCCTTGGCCGCCAGCGTGGCCAGCGTGGAGATATCCGCTCCACGGCCGGGTGAGATTGTGATGCGTAACCTTTTTAGTGACTTCACAGCTCAGGCTGAGAAAAAGATCGAGCTGGTGATGCTGGAGAGTGCCGATAAGAATCTTTCGAAGCTGCTGCAGCGCGGCGAGGATCAGCAATTCGATCAGTTACTATCGGCTTTGGGTTCCGTGGCCGAGCACTGCCTGCCCTCGTTGCTGCACACACTGCTCGCCTGGCATCGTCGTCAGTTGTCCGACATGGAGATCAAGAACGACCTCAAGAAACCAGCTCCGAGTGGCAGTAATTCCCAGGCGGCGAGCAACAAGCCCACGGTGGATTTGGACTTTCAGCTGCAGCGAAGGGAGGCGGCTGTGGAGTTTATATTCTGCCTGGCCCTCATCGAGATACTCAAGCGCTTTGCATCGGTGCGCAAGCGGTTTATGAGTGAACTGAAGAAGCTGCGGGGGAAGGAAGTGTCGCCCACGACCACCCAGAGCATCATCAGTCTGCTGATGGGCATGAAGTTCTTTCGGGTCAAGATGGTGCCCATCGAGGAGTTCGAGGCCTCGTTTCAGTTCATGCACGAGTGCGGTCAGTACTTTTTGGAGGTGAAGGATAAGGATATCAAGCATGCTTTGGCCGGACTTTTTGTGGAGATCCTCGTGCCTGTGGCAGCGGTGAGTTTAGAAAGCATATATATATAAGCTTATAAGTAGCAAGAACTATTCTTTTTCTATTCTATTCTATTTCTTTGTTATACCAAACTGCATTTTTCCTATTAGTTTTACCTAAATGGGAATGGTCGTCTAATATAATTCAACGTTTCACAACGAAAAACTGCTTTGTTTTTTATTGTTTTATTCAATTATGCAGAAAGTTATGGAGGTCCCGTTACGAAACTTTCACGAGCCAACAGGAATTATGTATAGAACATGACACTATTCTTTTCATAAAGATTAAAAATGCCAATTTGCAGAAAACCGCGAATGAAATATTTTTTTTAAAGTTTGGATTATATTTTGCACTGGAACCATTATGGGTGTTGTTTTTATCTGAAAGCTTGGCAAAAATAATAATTTTTTGGTATTTTTATTTATTTTTTACCACACGTAATTTAAAATTATAAATTAATTAAACAAAAAATTAGCATCGCCATATCTTCGCTTCTATTAAATAGATTTTTTTTAACTTTTTTAAAAATTCCTTTTTAAATGGTGTGATATTGTCATAAAAATAAGATTTTGTTTTGAGACCGTGAAGAAAATCTCGATACGTTTCACAAAGAATCACTCATATATCATTGAAAAGTATTACTAATGTTTTACTTTTTCTTTAAAAGGCCGTTAAGAACGAGGTGAATGTTCCGTGTGTGAAGAACTTTGTGAAGCTGCTCTATGTGCAGACTCTGGATGCTTCTACCAAGTCTAACATCGCTTGGCCCTCTTTCCGCTGGTCACCTGCCTGCTTTGCGTCTCGCAGAAGACCTTCTTCCTGACCAACTGGCACTACTTCCTGGCCATGTGCCTGAGTAACCTCAAGAATCGCGATGCCAAAATGAGTCGCGTGGCCCTGGAGTCGCTGTATCGACTGCTTTGGGTTTACATGATCCGCATTAAGTGCGAGTCTAACTCGGCCACGCATTCCCGCCTTCAGAGCATTGTGAACTCGCTGTTTCCCAAGTGAGTGGTAATCTATTTTATAAATACCAATTACTAATTTATTTTGTACCTTCCAGGGGCTCCAAAGGAGTTGTGCCACGCGACACGCCGCTGAATATCTTCGTGAAGATCATCCAGTTCATCGCTCAGGAGCGCCTAGACTTTGCCATGCGCGAGATCGTCTATGACCTGCTGTGCGTGGGTCGCTCCATTAAGCTGATCCTCAATCCGGAACGCATGAGCATCGGACTGCGAGCCTTCCTGGTCGTCGCCGACTCACTGCAGCAGAAGGCGGGTGAGCCGCCGATGCCCAGGACGGTTCCAGCCCTGCCCTCGGGCAACACACTGCGCGTGAAGAAGACGTACATCAACAAGATGCTAACGGATGACACAGCGAGGAGTATTGGCATGTCCACGTATTTCCCTCATGTGCGCAGGGTTTTTGTTGATATTTTGAGAGCCCTGGATGTTCACTACGGTCGGCCACTCATGATGACGAATACGCAGAACCAAAACAAGGAGCCCGACGAGATGCTATCCGGTGAAAGAAAGCCGCGCATCGATCTCTTTCGAACTTGCGTGGCCGCCGTGCCGCGACTGATACCCGATACAATGACTGCCCATGAACTCGTGGATCTGCTGTCCCGACTGACGGTCCACATGGACGAGGAGCTGCGCATTCTAACCCACCAGTCCACTATGGGAAAAAAGTCTATTTTTTTGGCATAAACTCTAGTTTTAGAGATACAATTTAGAAATTTTTTATATATACTATTAAGATAAAGCTGTAATTTCGGTTTTTGTTGCTTTTTGAATCGGACCATTGCTTTCATCCACCGCCCACGCCGCATATTCAAATTAATTGGCAGGGATTTTAAAAAATTTGTATTTGTATTGGTAAGACGGTAAAATAATTTCGGATTACGTTAATTTTTAAAATTAAAAAAAAAAAAATTGCTGACATGTACAAGAAAAGTGAAATATTATCTAAGAGCAGATGCCAATTTTAGCTTTAATTGGGGTCCAGCTTCTTTATATTTGAGCCCTTTGCAGCCAGGATTTTCACTTGACTTGTCCCTTTCCATAAATTTAATTTTTAAGATTAATGAAAGCCACTTAGATTGTTTTTTTATTTAAAAAATATTTTTTTTTATGTTTATAAGTTGCTGGATTTAAGTAATTTTTTGAAGAAACGTGCAAAAAGTTGCAAAAATTATTAGTTTTGCGATATTAAGGATACATTTGGTAATAACTTTGCGTTTTTACCTTTTTGCAACTTTGTGCCATTTATAAGTTGTACACCACGGAACACAAACAAACTTGTTAGTTTTAAGCTAAAAAGAGACACATTTAAATCAGTTCACAGTTGGACAACAAGCCATAATAATCAAAACATGTAATTTAAGATACATTTATAAATACCTTTGCTACGATTTGACATGATCAGAAATAATAAACCATTTTGTTGGTCCACAAAATAAGCACTGAAAGTTTGTAAAGATATTTCACTTATTTACGCACACAACAAAGTCAATCGAAGAGCTGACTTTGTTCGCTTATCAACACTATAATGTTGTTAGAAAAAAATCTTAGATAACTGTACTTGGCTAATTAGGGTATGTAAATTCACGGCCAAGGACACCGCCAGCAGTCAGTTGTCCAAGCAGCAGCCTCTGAAAACGGCCAGCAGTGCTGCCTCCAGCATCACCACCTCCAGCGGTATGTCGAGCATCACCCAGCACACTGTGCTGAACATGGCCAGTGATGTGGCCAAAAAGAATGAGATTCCACTGGCCACCACGCTTCGCTTCGTCGAGGGCTTCGACCTGGTGCTTCTCTGCAACTATCGTCCCTATCTGCGCAAGCTGGCCGCCATGATCCTCAAGGAGGTTAAGAATTTAATGCGGGCATTGGGTATTCCAGAAACTGAGTCCCTGTTCACCGATGTCAGGGATCGCTGTTTGCGGGCCATCGTTGAGAAGTGTCTGCCCATCCTGCCGTACGTTGTGCCTTGCCAGATTTAATTTGAGGTAAGTGAGTAACCCAACTTTTAAATTACATTTAAATTAGTTTATCTATATCAATATTTGTCCTTACCAACAAAACGGTCAGTAGCAAATTTCACCCAGAACGGATTGACATCACATTATTTCGTAAAATAATTGGGAGCCGCGTGTGATATATAAATTAGAACAATAAACTTACCCAAAGTGCCCCAAAATTCGATTGGTTTTTATACCCTTGCAGAGGGTATTATAATTTCAGTCAGATGTTTACAACGCAGTGAAGGAGACGTTTCCGACCACATAAATTATATATATTCTTGATCAGCATCAATAGCCCAGTCCATCTAGCCATGTCCGTCTGTCCGTTTCTATGAGAACTAGTCCCTCAGTTTTTAAGCTATCGCGATGAAACTTTCCCAAAAGTCTTCTTTCTATTGCAGGTAGTACATATGTCGGATCGGACCACTATATCTTATGGCTCCCATAGGAAAAACAAGAAAAACGCTCTCCTAATTTAGTATCCAATTAATAGGCGCTGTCCTTAGAGAATTTCTGATAATTATTATGTAAATATAAAATACAGTAAATGATAATTAAATGGAATTAAAACAAGAAAGGAAGCTAGCTTCGGCCAGCCGAAGCTTATATATCCTTGCAGATCATTCCTATTAATTAACAAATCGCAAAAATGTTCAATTTTCTAATATTTCTCATTAATTTTCCGATCGTTCCTATGGCAGCTATATGATATAGTCGTCCGATTTTGATCAAATTAAAATTGAAATTCGGAAATATTTAAAAAGAGTCATATCCTAGAGTAGAAGATAATACAATAAAAACCAAAGAAGCTAGAATTTATTTCCTATTACTTTTCCACTAATTTTCCGATCGTTCCTATGGCAGCTATATGATATAGTAGTCCGATTTTTTAAATAATTAATTCGAAATTCAGAAATATTCCCAAAAGTAGAAGCTAATATTTCAAAAAACACCGAAGCTAGAATTTTTTAAAGTTTTTTTTTTCCGATCCTTCCTATGGGAGCTATAAGATATAGTTGTCCGATCCGGTTGGTTCCGACATATATACTACCTGCAATAGAAAGAAGACTTTTGCGAAAGTTTCGTCCCGATAGCTCAAAAACTGAAAGACTAGTTTGCGTAGAAACAGACAGACGGACGGACAGACGGACAGACGGACATGGCTAGATCGACTCGTCTTGTGATGCTGATCAAGAATATATATACTTTATGGGGTCGGAAACGTCTCCTTCACTGCGTTGCAAACTTCTGACTGAAATCATAATACCCTCTGCAAGGGTATAAAAATATGTATTTAAAAAAAGGTGCGAATTTACCCTAAGCATAGGGTGGCGAAATTTCCCCATACACTACTTTTTAGAAATAATTATTTTTCTTCCGAAGGCGCGAAGGCGCGAAGTTAAAAATCACTAAGGCAGAAATGCACATTATAGCACTGTGTATTTTATAAAAAATCGTGTATCTTATTCCTTTTAAATTGTGGCATACAGAAAAAATTTCGTCGAGAACTAAATGTAGCTTTTGAACTGTTAAAACACATTTAATATTATAGCTTAATTATCTTGGCCTTCTGTGCAGGAAAAATGCATTGGTTGTGTCATGCCGTCTTGAGGGACTAAAACAAAAAAAATTATATATTTTTAAGACTTATGGATTCGAGATATTGCAGGTGACGAAATTGCCCCTGTGACGAAATTCTCCCACTCTCCCCTACCCAGAAATATGTTCTAAACAACGCCGGCAAAACATTTTTAATAAGTATTTTTTTTGGTGTAAAAAAAAATCGGTAAAATTTCATTTTTTTTGTGCGGTACAACTGTATATAACCCCCTTAAGCAGGCCATCCACAGTCGAATTTGTCCGACGAACATGTTCGTGTGTTCATCTTTGGTGGTAGTGTTCGCGTTTAGATTTCATATACATTTGTTCGACGTTTTGTTTGACAAAGATAGAACCGATTCTATCTTGTTCGCGAAAATGTTCGTCGAGCAAATTCGACTGTAAATGGCCTGCCTTAGATACTCACGAGAAACTCACTTATTAGTGTCCTTAGTATGTTTGAAAAGTTTTATTTGAAAGTAATAATTGAATTTTGATACATTTGAGTCGGAACAAGAGAGAACGCTATTGTCGGGTTGGTGTTCCGACTATCTAATACCCGTCACTCAGCTAAACGAGTTGCGAGGGAGATGGATATATAAAATTTTTTGATTGCGCATAACTTTTTGTAATTGGAGCATTTTGTAATTATAGCATTTTGCAAATGGAGACTTTTTTAATTTGAGCATTTTGCAAAGGGAGCATTTTGTGACTGGAGCATTTTGCGACTGGAGCATTTTGGTAACTGGAGCAGTTTGTGACTGGAGCATTTTGTGACTGGAGCATTTTGTGACTGGAGCATTCTGCGACTGGAGCATTTTGCGACTGGAGCATTCTGCGACTGGAGCATTTTGTGACTGGAGCATTCTGCGACTGGAGCATTCTGCGACTGGAGCATTTTGCGACTGGAGCATTTTGCGACTGGAGCATTCTGCGACTGGAGCATTTTGTGACTGGAGCATTTTGTGACTGGAGCATTTTGGTAACTGGAGCATTTTGCGACTGGAGCATTCTGCGACTGGAGCATTTTGTGACTGGAGCATTCTGCGACTGGAGCACTCTGCGACTGGAGCATTTTGCGACTGGAGCATTTTGCGACTGGAGCATTCTGCGACTGGAGCATTTTGTGACTGGAGCATTCTGCGACTGGAGCATTTTGCGACTGGAGCATTTTGTGACTGGAGCATTTTGTGACTGGAGCATTTTGTGACTGGAGCATTTTGTGACTGGAGCATTTTGTGACTGGATCATTTTGTGACTGGAGCATTCTGCGACTGTAGCATTTTGTGACTAGAGCATTTTGCGACTGGAGCATTCTGCGACTGGAGCATTTTGTGACTGGAGCATTCTGCGACTGGAGCATTCTGAGACAGGAGCATTTTGCGACTGGAGCATTCTGCGACTGGAGCATTTTGGTAACTGGATCATTTTGTGACTGGAGCATTCTGCGACTGGAGCATTCTGAGACAGGAGCATTTTGCGACTGGAGCATTCTGCGACTGGAGCATTCTGCGACTAGAGCATTTTGTGACTGGAGCATTCTGCGACTGGAGCATTCTGCGACTGGAGCATTTTGCGACTGGAGCATTCTGCGACTGGAGCATTTTGCGACTGGATCATTTTGTGACTGGAGCATTCTGCCTCTGGAGCATTTTGCGACTGGAGCATTCTGCGACTGGAGCATTCTGCGACCGGAGCATTCTGCGACTGGAGCATTTTGCGACTGGAGCATTTTGGTAACTGGAGCATTTTGCGACTGGAGCATTCTGCGACTGGAGCATTCTGCGACTGGAGCATTCTGCGACTGGAGCATTTTGCGACTGGAGCATTCTGCGACTGGAGCATTTTGCGACTGGAGCATTCTGCGACTGGAGCATTTTGTGACTGGAGCATTCTGCCTCTGGAGCATTTTGTGACTGGAGCATTCTGCGACTGGAGCATTCTGCGACTGGAGCATTCTGCGACTGGAGCATTCTGCGACTGGAGCATTCTGCGACTGGAGCACTTTGTGACTGGAGCATTCTGCCTCTGGAGCATTTTGTGACTGGAGCATTCTGCGACTGGAGCATTCTGCGACTGGAGCATTTTGCGACTGGAGCATTCTGCGACTGGAGCATTTTGCGACTGGAGCATTTTGCGACTGGAGCATTCTGCGACTGGAGCATTCTGCGACTGGAGCATTTTGCGACTGGAGCATTTTGGTAACTGGAGCAGTTTGTGACTGGAGCATTTTGTGACTGGAGCATTTTGTGACTGGAGCATTCTGCGACTGGAGCATTCTGCGACTGGAGCATTCTGCGACTGGAGCATTCTGCGACTGGAGCATTCTGCCTCTGGAGCATTTTGTGACTGGAGCATTCTGCGACTGGAGCATTCTGCGACTGGAGCATTTTGCGACTGGAGCATTCTGCGACTGGAGCATTTTGCGACTGGAGCATTTTGTGACTGGAGCATTTTGCGACTGGAGCATTTTGTGACTGGAGCATTTTGGTAACTGGAGCATTTTGCGACTGGAGCATTCTGCGACTGGAGCATTCTGCGACTGGAGCATTCTGCGACTGGAGCATTTTGCGACTGGAGCATTTTGTGACTGGAGCATTCTGCGACTGGAGCATTCTGCGACTGGAGCATTTTGCGACTGGAGCATTTTGGTAACTGGAGCAGTTTGTGACTGGAGCATTTTGTGACTGGAGCATTCTGCGACTGGAGCATTTTGTGACTGGAGCATTCTGCGACTGGAGCATTCTGCGACTGGAGCATTCTGCGACTGGAGCATTCTGCGACTGGAGCATTTTGCGACTGGAGCATTTTGCGACTGGAGCATTTTGCGACTGGAGCATTCTGCGACTGGAGCATTCTGCGACTGGAGCATTTTGCGACTGGAGCATTTTGTGACTGGAGCATTCTGCGACTGGAGCATTTTGCGACTGGAGCATTCTGCGACTGGAGCATTCTGCGACTGGAGCATTCTGCGACTGGAGCATTCTGCGACTGGAGCATTTTGCGACTGGAGCATTTTGCGACTGGAGCATTTTGTGACTGGAGCATTTTGGTAACTGGAGCATTTTGTGACTGGAGCATTCTGCGACTGGAGCATTTTGCGACTGGAGCATTCTGCGACTGGAGAATTTTGTGACTGGAGCATTCTGCGACTGGAGCATTCTGCGACTGGAGCATTTTGCGACTGGAGCATTTTGTGACTGGAGCATTTTGGTAACTGGAGCATTCTGCGACTGGAGCATTCTGCGACTGGAGCATTCTGCGACTGGAGCATTTTGTGCCTGGAGCATTCTGCGACTGGAGCATTTTGCGACTGGAGCATTCTGCGACTGGAGCATTCTGCGACTGGAGCATTCTGCGACTGGAGCATTCTGCGACTGGAGCATTCTGCGACTGGAGCATTTTGTGACTGGAGCATTCTGCGACTGGAGCATTTTGTGACTGGAGCATTCTGCGACTGGAGCATTTTGCGACTGGAGCATTTTGTGACTGGAGCATTTTGGTAACTGGAGCATTTTGTGACTGGAGCATTCTGCGACTGGAGCATTCTGCGACTGGAGCATTTTGTGACTGGAGCATTCTGCGACTGGAGCATTCTGCGACTGGAGCATTCTGCGACTGGAGCATTCTGCGACTGGAGCATTCTGCGACTGGAGCATTCTGCGACTGGAGCATTCTGCGACTGGAGCATTCTGCAACTGGAGCATTCTGCGACTGGAGCATTCTGCGACTGGAGCATTTTGCGACTGGAGCATTTTGTGACTGGAGCATTTTGGTAACTGGAGCATTTTGTGACTGGAGCATTTTGTGACTGGAGCATTTGGTAACTGGAGCATTCTGCGACTGGAGCATTCTGCGACTGGAGCATTTTGCGACTGGAGCATTCTGCGACTGGAGCATTTTGGTAACTGGAGCATTTTGTGACTGGAGCATTCTGCGACTGGAGCATTCTGCGACTGGAGCATTCTGCGACAGGAGCATTCTGCGACTGGAGCATTCTGCGACTGGAGCATTCTGCGACTGGAGCATTCTGCGACTGGAGCATTCTGCGACTGGAGCATTCTGCGACTGGAGCATTCTGCGACTGGAGCATTCTGCGACTGGAGCATTCTGCGACTGGAGCATTCTGCGACTGGAGCATTCTGCGACTGGAGCATTTTGTGACCGGAGCATTCTGCGACTGGAGCATTTGGCGACTGGAGCATTTTGTGACTGGAGCATTCTGCGACTGGAGCATTTTGCGACTGGAGCATTTTGTGACTGGAGCATTTTGGTAACTGGAGCATTTTGTGACTGGAGCATTTTGTGACTGGAGCATTCTGCGACTGGAGCATTCTGCGACTGGAGCATTTTGCGACTGGAGCATTCTGCGACTGGAGCATTCTGCGACTGGAGCATTTTGTGACTGGAGCATTTTGCGACTGGAGCATTCTGCGACTGGAGCATTTTGCGACTGGAGCATTCTGCGACTGGAGCATTTTGCGACTGGAGCATTCTGCGACTGGAGCATTTTGTGACTGGAGCATTCTGCGACTGGAGCATTTTGCGACTGGAGCATTCTGCGACTGGAGCATTTTGCGACTGGAGCATTCTGCGACTGGAGCATTTTGCGACTGGAGCATTCTGCGACTGGAGCATTTTGTGACTGGAGCATTCTGCCTCTGGAGCATTTTGTGACTGGAGCATTCTGCGACTGGAGCATTCTGCGACTGGAGCATTCTGCGACTGGAGCATTCTGCGACTGGAGCATTCTGCGACTGGAGCATTCTGCGACTGGAGCATTCTGCGACTGGAGCATTTTGTGACTGGAGCATTCTGCGACTGGAGCATTTTGTGACTGGAGCATTTTGTGACTGGAGCATTTTGGTAACTGGAGCATTTTGTGACTGGAGCATTCTGCGACTGGAGCATTCTGCGACTGGAGCATTCTGCGACTGGAGCATTCTGCGACTGGAGCATTTTGTGACTGGAGCATTTTGTGACTGGAGCATTCTGCGACTGGAGCATTCTGCGACTGGAGCATTTTGTGACTGGAGCATTCTGCGACTGGAGCATTTTGCGACTGGAGCATTCTGCGACTGGAGCATTTTGCGACTGGAGCATTTTGTGACTGGAGCATTCTGCGACTGGAGCATTTTGTGACTGGAGCATTCTGCGACTGGAGCATTCTGCGACTGGAGCATTTTGTGACTGGAGCATTCTGCGACTGGAGCATTTTGCGACTGGAGCATTTTGCGACTGGAGCATTTTGCGACTGGAGCATTTTGCGACTGGAGCATTTTGTGACTGGAGCATTCTGCGACTGGAGCATTCTGCGACTGGAGCATTCTGCGACTGGAGCATTCTGCGACTGGAGCATTTTGCGACTGGAGCATTTTGTGACTGGAGCATTCTGCGACTGGAGCATTCTGCGACTGGAGCATTCTGCGACTGGAGCATTCTGCGACTGGAGCATTTTGTGACTGGAGCATTTTGTGACTGGAGCATTTTGGTAACTGGAGCATTTTGTGACTGGAGCATTCTGCGACTGGAGCATTCTGCGACTGGAGCATTCTGCGACTGGAGCATTTTGTGACTGGAGCATTCTGCGACTGGAGCATTCTGCGACTGGAGCATTTTGTGACTGGAGCATTCTGCGACTGGAGCATTTTGCGACTGGAGCATTCTGCGACTGGAGCATTTTGCGACTGGAGCATTTTGCGACTGGAGCATTTTGTGACTGGAGCATTCTGCGACTGGAGCATTTTGTGACTGGAGCATTCTGCGACTGGAGCATTCTGCGACTGGAGCATTCTGCGACTGGAGCATTCTGCGACTGGAGCATTCTGCGACTGGAGCATTTTGTGACTGGAGCATTCTGCGACTGGAGCATTTTGTGACTGGAGCATTCTGCGACTGGAGCATTCTGCGACTGGAGCATTTTGTGACTGGAGCATTTTGCGACTGGAGCATTTTGCGACTGGAGCATTTTGCGACTGGAGCATTTTGCGACTGGAGCATTTTGCGACTGGAGCATTTTGTGACTGGAGCATTCTGCGACTGGAGCATTTTGTGACTGGAGCATTCTGCGACAGGAGCATTCTGCGACTGGAGCATTCTGCGACTGGAGCATTTTGTGACTGGAGCATTCTGCGACTGGAGCATTTTGCGACTGGAGCATTTTGCGACTGGAGCATTTTGCGACTGGAGCATTTTGCGACTGGAGCATTTTGTGACTGGAGCATTCTGCGACTGGAGCATTCTGCGACTGGAGCATTCTGCGACTGGAGCATTCTGCGACTGGAGCATTCTGCGACTGGAGCATTTTGCGACTGGAGCATTTTGTGACTGGAGCATTCTGCGACTGGAGCATTCTGCGACTGGAGCATTCTGCGACTGGAGCATTCTGCGACTGGAGCATTCTGCGACTGGAGCATTTTGTGACTGGAGCATTCTGCGACTGGAGCATTCTGCGACAGGAGCATTCTGCGACTGGAGCATTCTGCGACTGGAGCATTTTGTGACTGGAGCATTCTGCGACTGGAGCATTTTGCGACTGGAGCATTTTGCGACTGGAGCATTTTGCGACTGGAGCATTTTGCGACTGGAGCATTTTGCGACTGGAGCATTTTGCGACTGGAGCATTTTGTGACTGGAGCATTTTGTGACTGGAGCATTCTGCGACTGGAGCATTCTGCGACAGGAGCATTCTGCGACTGGAGCATTCTGCGACTGGAGCATTTTGTGACTGGAGCATTCTGCGACTGGAGCATTTTGCGACTGGAGCATTTTGCGACTGGAGCATTTTGCGACTGGAGCATTTTGCGACTGGAGCATTTTGTGACTGGAGCATTCTGCGACTGGAGCATTCTGCGACTGGAGCATTCTGCGACTGGAGCATTCTGCGACTGGAGCATTCTGCGACTGGAGCATTTTGCGACTGGAGCATTTTGTGACTGGAGCATTCTGCGACTGGAGCATTCTGCGACTGGAGCATTCTGCGACTGGAGCATTCTGCGACTGGAGCATTTTGTGACTGGAGCATTCTGCGACTGGAGCATTTTGTGACTGGAGCATTTTGTGACTGGAGCATTTTGTGACTGGAGCATTTTGGTAACTGGAGCATTTTGTGACTGGAGCATTCTGCGACTGGAGCATTCTGCGACTGGAGCATTCTGCGACTGGAGCATTCTGCGACTGGAGCATTTTGTGACTGGAGCATTCTGCGACTGGAGCATTCTGCGACTGGAGCATTTTGTGACTGGAGCATTCTGCGACTGGAGCATTTTGCGACTGGAGCATTCTGCGACTGGAGCATTTTGCGACTGGAGCATTTTGCGACTGGAGCATTTTGTGACTGGAGCATTCTGCGACTGGAGCATTTTGTGACTGGAGCATTCTGCGACTGGAGCATTCTGCGACTGGAGCATTCTGCGACTGGAGCATTCTGCGACTGGAGCATTTTGTGACTGGAGCATTCTGCGACTGGAGCATTTTGTGACTGGAGCATTCTGCGACTGGAGCATTCTGCGACTGGAGCATTTTGTGACTGGAGCATTCTGCGACTGGAGCATTCTGCGACTGGAGCATTTTGTGACTGGAGCATTTTGCGACTGGAGCATTTTGCGACTGGAGCATTTTGCGACTGGAGCATTTTGCGACTGGAGCATTTTGCGACTGGAGCATTTTGCGACTGGAGCATTTTGCGACTGGAGCATTTTGCGACTGGAGCATTTTGTGACTGGAGCATTCTGCGACTGGAGCATTTTGTGACTGGAGCATTCTGCGACTGGAGCATTCTGCGACTGGAGCATTCTGCGACTGGAGCATTCTGCGACTGGAGCATTTTGTGACTGGAGCATTCTGCGACTGGAGCATTTTGCGACTGGAGCATTTTGCGACTGGAGCATTTTGCGACTGGAGCATTTTGCGACTGGAGCATTTTGTGACTGGAGCATTCTGCGACTGGAGCATTCTGCGACTGGAGCATTCTGCGACTGGAGCATTCTGCGACTGGAGCATTTTGCGACTGGAGCATTTTGTGACTGGAGCATTCTGCGACTGGAGCATTCTGCGACTGGAGCATTCTGCGACTGGAGCATTCTGCGACTGGAGCATTCTGCGACTGGAGCATTTTGTGACTGGAGCATTCTGCGACTGGAGCATTCTGCGACAGGAGCATTCTGCGACTGGAGCATTCTGCGACTGGAGCATTCTGCGACTGGAGCATTTTGTGACTGGAGCATTCTGCGACTGGAGCATTTTGTGACTGGAGCATTTTGTAACTGGAGCATTTTGTGACTGGAGCATTCTGCGACTGGAGCATTCTGCGACTGGAGCATTCTGCGACTGGAGCATTCTGCGACTGGAGCATTCTGCGACTGGAGCATTCTGCGACTGGAGCATTTTGCGACTGGAGCATTTTGTGACTGGAGCATTTTGGTAACTGGAGCATTCTGCGATTGGAGCATTCTGCGACTGGAGCATTCTGCGACTGGAGCATTTTGCGACTGGAGCATTTTGCGACTGGAGCATTCTGCGACTGGAGCATTCTGCGACTGGAGCATTTTGCGACTGGAGCATTTTGTGACTGGAGCATTTTGGTAACTGAAGCATTTTGTGACTGGAGCATTCTGCGACTGGAGCATTCTGCGACTGGAGCATTTTGCGACTGGAGCATTTTGCGACTGGAGCATTCTGCGACTGGAGCATTCTGCGACTGGAGCATTTTGCGACTGGAGCATTTTGTGACTGGAGCATTTTGGTAACTGGAGCATTTTGTGACTGGAGCATTCTGCGACTGGAGCATTTTGCGACTGGAGCATTCTGCGACTGGAGCATTCTGCGACTGGAGCATTCTGCGACTGGAGCATTTTGTGACTGGAGCATTCTGCGACTGGAGCATTTTGCGACTGGAGCATTTTCTGACTGGAGCATTCTGCGACTGGAGCATTTTGTGACTGGAGCATTCTGCGACTGGAGCATTCTGCGACTGGAGCATTCTGCGACTGGATCATTTTGCGACTGGAGCATTCTGCGACTGGAGCATTCTGCGACTGGAGCATTTTGTGACTGGAGCATTCTGCGACTGGAGCATTTTGTGACTGGAGCATTCTGCGACTGGAGCATTTTGCGACTGGAGCATTTTGCGACTGGAGCATTTTGGTAACTGGAGCATTTTGTGACTGGAGCATTCTGCGACTGGAGCATTCTGCGACTGGAGCATTCTGCGACTGGAGCATTCTGCGACTGGAGCATTCTGCGACTGGAGCATTCTGCGACTGGAGCATTCTGCGACTGGAGCATTTTGTGACCGGAGCATTCTGCGACTGGAGCATTCTGCGACAGGAGCATTCTGCGACTGGAGCATTCTGCGACTGGAGCATTCTGCGACTGGAGCATTCTGCGACTGGAGCATTTTGTGACTGGAGCATTCTGCGACTGGAGCATTTTGTGACTGGAGCATTTTGTGACTGGAGCATTTTGGTAACTGGAGCATTTTGTGACTGGAGCATTCTGCGACTGGAGCATTCTGCGACTGGAGCATTCTGCGATTGGAGCATTTTGTGACTGGAGCATTCTGCGACTGGAGCATTCTGCGACTGGAGCATTCTGCGACTGGAGCATTTTGTGACTGGAGCATTCTGCGACTGGAGCATTTTGCGACTGGAGCATTCTGCGTCTGGAGCATTTTGTGACTGGAGCATTCTGCGACTGGAGCATTTTGTGACTGGAGCATTCTGCGACTGGAGCATTCTGCGACTGGAGCATTCTGCGACTGGAGCATTCTGCGACTGGAGCATTCTGCGACTGGAGCATTTTGTGACTGGAGCATTTTGTGACTGGAGCATTCTGCGACTGGAGCATTTTGCGACTGGAGCATTTTGTGACTGGAGCATTCTGCGACTGGAGCATTCTGCGACTGGAGCATTTTGTGACTGGAGCATTTTGGTAACTGGAGCATTTTGTGACTGGAGCATTCTGCGACTGGAGCATTCTGCGACTGGAGCATTCTGCGACTGGAGCATTCTGCGACTGGAGCATTCTGCGACTGGAGCATTCTGCGACTGGAGCATTTTGTGACTGGAGCATTCTGCGACTGGAGCATTCTGCGACAGGAGCATTCTGCGACTGGAGCATTCTGCGACTGGAGCATTCTGCGACTGGAGCATTCTGCGACTGGAGCATTCTGCGACTGGAGCATTTTGTGACTGGAGCATTCTGCGACTGGAGCATTTTGTGACTGGAGCATTCTGCGACTGGAGCATTTTGCGACTGGAGCATTCTGCGACTGGAGCATTTTGTGACTGGAGCATTCTGCGACTGGAGCATTCTGCGACTGGAGCATTCTGCGACTGGAGCATTCTGCGACTGGAGCATTCTGCGACTGGAGCATTTTGTGACTGGAGCATTCTGCGACTGGAGCATTCTGCGACAGGAGCATTCTGCGACTGGAGCATTCTGCGACTGGAGCATTTTGTGACTGGAGCATTCTGCGACTGGAGCATTCTGCGACTGGAGCATTTTGTGACTGGAGCATTCTGCGACTGGAGCATTTTGCGACTGGAGCATTCTGCGACTGGAGCATTTTGTGACTGGAGCATTCTGCGACTGGAGCATTTTGTGACTGGAGCATTCTGCGACTGGAGCATTCTGCGACTGGAGCATTCTGCGACTGGAGCATTTTGTGACTGGAGCATTTTGTGACTGGAGCATTCTGCGACTGGAGCATTTTGCGACTGGAGCATTTTGTGACTGGAGCATTCTGCGACTGGAGCATTTTGTGACTGGAGCATTTTGTGACTGGAGCATTTTGTGACTGGAGCATTCTGCGACTGGAGCATTTTGCGACTGGAGCATTCTGCGACTGGAGCATTTTGTGACTGGAGCATTCTGCGACTGGAGCATTTTGTGACTGGAGCATTCTGCGACTGGAGCATTCTGCGACTGGAGCATTCTGCGACTGGAGCATTTTGTGACTGGAGCATTTTGTGACTGGAGCATTCTGCGACTGGAGCATTTTGCGACTGGAGCATTTTGTGACTGGAGCATTCTGCGACTGGAGCATTTTGTGACTGGAGCATTTTGTGACTGGAGCATTCTGCGACTGGAGCATTTTGCGACTGGAGCATTCTGCGACTGGAGCATTCTGCGACTGGAGCATTCTGCGACTGGAGCATTTTGTGACTGGAGCATTCTGCGACTGGAGCATTTTGCGACTGGAGCATTTTGTGACTGGAGCATTCTGCGACTGGAGCATTTTGTGACTGGAGCATTCTGCGACTGGAGCATTTTGCGACTGGAGCATTTTGTGACTGGAGCATTCTGCAACTGGATCATTCTGCGACAGGAGCATTCTGCGACTGGAGCATTCTGCGACTGGAGCATTCTGCGACTGGAGCATTTTGTGACTGGAGCATTCTGCGACTGGAGCATTCTGCGACTGGAGCATTTTGTGACTGGAGCATTCTGCGACTGGAGCATTTTGCGACTGGAGCATTCTGCGACTGGAGCATTTTGTGACTGGAGCATTCTGCGACTGGAGCATTTTGTGACTGGAGCATTCTGCGACTGGAGCATTCTGCGACTGGAGCATTCTGCGACTGGAGCATTCTGCGACTGGAGCATTTTGTGACTGGAGCATTTTGTGACTGGAGCATTCTGCGACTGGAGCATTTTGCGACTGGAGCATTTTGTGACTGGAGCATTCTGCGACTGGAGCATTTTGTGACTGGAGCATTTTGTGACTGGAGCATTTTGGTAACTGGAGCATTTTGTGACTGGAGCATTCTGCGACTGGAGCATTCTGCGACAGGAGCATTCTGCGACTGGAGCATTCTGCGACTGGACCATTCTGCGACTGGAGCATTCTGCGACTGGAGCATTCTGCGACTGGAGCATTTTGTGACTGGAGCATTCTGCGACTGGAGCATTCTGCGACAGGAGCATTCTGCGACTGGAGCATTCTGCGACTGGAGCATTCTGCGACTGGAGCATTCTGCGACTGGAGCATTCTGCGACTGGAGCATTTTGTGACTGGAGCATTTTGTGACTGGAGCATTCTGCGACTGGAGCATTTTGCGACTGGAGCATTTTGCGACTGGAGCATTTTGTGACTGGAGCATTTTGGTAACTGGAGCATTTTGTGACTGTAGCATTTTGTGACTGGAGCATTCTGCGACTGGAGCATTATGCGACTGGAGCATTTTGCGACTGGAGCATTCTGCGACTGGAGCATTCTGCGACTGGAGCATTCTGCGACTGGAGCATTTTGTGACTGGAGCATTCTGCGACTGGATCATTCTGCGACTGGAGCATTCTGCGACTGGAGCATTCTGCGACTGGAGCATTCTGCGACTGGAGCATTCTGCGACTGGAGCATTCTGCGACTGGAGCATTCTGCGACTGGAGCATTCTGCGACTGGAGCATTCTGCGACTGGAGCATTCTGCGACTGGAGCATTCTGCGACTGGAGCATTTTGTGACTGGAGCATTCTGCGACTGGATCATTCTGCGACTGGAGCATTCTGCGACTGGAGCATTCTGCGACTGGAGCATTCTGCGACTGGAGCATTCTGCGACAGGAGCATTCTGCGACTGGAGCATTCTGCGACTGGAGCATTCTGCGACTGGAGCATTTTGTGACTGGAGCATTCTGCGACTGGAGCATTTTGTGACTGGAGCATTTTGTGACTGGAGCATTTTGGTAACTGGAGCATTTTGTGACTGGAGCATTCTGCGACTGGAGCATTCTGCGACTGGAGCATTCTGCGACTGGAGCATTCTGCGACTGGAGCATTCTGCGACTGGAGCATTTTGTGACTGGAGCATTCTGCGACTGGAGCATTCTGCGACTGGAGCATTTTGTGACTGGAGCATTCTGCGACTGGAGCATTTTGCGACTGGAGCATTCTGCGACTGGAGCATTTTGTGACTGGAGCATTCTGCGACTGGAGCATTTTGTGACTGGAGCATTCTGCGACTGGAGCATTCTGCGACTGGAGCATTTTGTGACTGGAGCATTTTGTGACTGGAGCATTCTGCGACTGGAGCATTTTGCGACTGGAGCATTTTGTGACTGGAGCATTCTGCGACTGGAGCATTCTGCGACTGGAGCATTTTGTGACTGGAGCATTTTGGTAACTGGAGCATTTTGTGACTGGAGCATTCTGCGACTGGAGCATTCTGCGACTGGAGCATTCTGCGACTGGAGCATTCTGCGACTGGAGCATTCTGCGACTGGAGCATTCTGCGACTGGAGCATTTTGTGACTGGAGCATTTTGTGACTGGAGCATTCTGCGACAGGAGCATTCTGCGACTGGAGCATTCTGCGACTGGAGCATTCTGCGACTGGAGCATTCTGCGACTGGAGCATTTTGTGACTGGAGCATTTTGTGACTGGAGCATTCTGCGACTGGAGCATTTTGCGACTGGAGCATTTTGCGACTGGAGCATTTTGCGACTGGAGCATTTTGTGACTGGAGCATTTTGGTAACTGGAGCATTTTGTGACTGGAGCATTTTGTGACTGGAGCATTCTGCGACTGGAGCATTCTGCGACTGGAGCATTTTGCGACTGGAGCATTCTGCGACTGGAGCATTCTGCGACTGGAGCATTCTGCGACTGGAGCATTTTGTGACTGGAGCATTCTGCGACTGGATCATTCTGCGACTGGAGCATTCTGCGACTGGAGCATTCTGCGACTGGAGCATTCTGCGACTGGAGCATTCTGCGACTGGAGCATTCTGCGACTGGAGCATTCTGCGACTGGAGCATTTTGTGACTGGAGCATTTTGTGACTGGAGCATTCTGCGACTGGAGCATTTTGCGACTGGAGCATTTTGCGACTGGAGCATTTTGCGACTGGAGCATTTTGCGACTGGAGCATTTTGCGACTGGAGCATTTTGCGACTGGAGCATTTTGTGACTGGAGCATTCTGCGACTGGAGCATTCTGCGACTGGAGCATTTTGTGACTGGAGCATTCTGCGACTGGAGCATTCTGCGACTGGAGCATTTTGTGACTGGAGCATTCTGCGACTGGAGCATTTTGCGACTGGAGCATTCTGCGACTGGAGCATTCTGCGACTGGAGCATTCTGCGACTGGAGCATTTTGTGACTGGAGCATTCTGCGACTGGAGCATTTTGCGACTGGAGCATTCTGCGACTGGAGCATTTTGTGACTGGAGCATTCTGCGACTGGAGCATTTTGTGACTGGAGCATTCTGCGACTGGAGCATTCTGCGACTGGAGCATTCTGCGACTGGAGCATTTTGTGACTGGAGCATTTTGTGACTGGAGCATTCTGCGACTGGAGCATTTTGCGAATGGAGCATTTTGTGACTGGAGCATTCTGCGACTGGAGCATTCTGCGACTGGAGCATTTTGTGACTGGAGCATTTTGGTAACTGGAGCATTTTGTGACTGGAGCATTCTGCGACTGGAGCATTCTGCGACTGGAGCATTCTGCGACTGGAGCATTCTGCGACTGGAGCATTCTGCGACTGGAGCATTCTGCGACTGGAGCATTCTGCGACTGGAGCATTTTGCGACTGGAGCATTTTGCGACTGGAGCATTTTGTGACTGGAGCATTTTGGTAACTGGAGCATTTTGTGACTGGAGCATTTTGTGACTGGAGCATTCTGCGACTGGAGCATTATGCGACTGGAGCATTTTGCGACTGGAGCATTCTGCGACTGGAGCATTCTGCGACTGGAGCATTCTGCGACTGGAGCATTTTGTGACTGGAGCATTCTGCGACTGGAGCATTCTGCGACTGGAGCATTCTGCGACTGGAGCATTCTGCGACTGGAGCATTCTGCGACTGGAGCATTCTGCGACTGGAGCATTCTGCGACTGGAGCATTTTGTGACTGGAGCATTCTGCGACTGGAGCATTTTGCGACTGGAGCATTTTGTGACTGGAGCATTTTGGTAACTGGAGCATTCTGCGACTGGAGCATTCTGCGACTGGAGCATTCTGCGACTGGAGCATTCTGCGACTGGAGCATTTTGCGACTGGAGCATTTTGCGACTGGAGCATTCTGCGACTGGAGCATTCTGCGACTGGAGCATTTTGCGACTGGAGCATTTTGTGACTGGAGCATTTTGGTAACTGGAGCATTTTGTGACTGGAGCATTCTGCGACTGGAGCATTTTGCGACTGGAGCATTCTGCGACTGGAGCATTCTGCGACTGGAGCATTCTGCGACTGGAGCATTCTGCGACTGGAGCATTTTGTGACTGGAGCATTCTGCGACTGGAGCATTTTGTGACTGGAGCATTCTGCGACTGGAGCATTCTGCGACTGGAGCATTCTGCGACTGGAGCATTTTGCGACTGGAGCATTTTGCGACTGGAGCATTCTGCGACTGGAGCATTCTGCGACTGGAGCATTCTGCGACTGGAGCATTCTGCGACTGGAGCATTCTGCGACTGGAGCATTCTGCGACTGGAGCATTCTGCGACTGGAGCATTTTGTGACTGGAGCATTTTGTGACTGGAGCATTCTGCGACTGGAGCATTTTGTGACTGGAGCATTCTGCGACTGGAGCATTCTGCGACTGGAGCATTCTGCGACTGGAGCATTCTGCGACTGGAGCATTCTGCGACTGGAGCATTCTGCGACTGGAGCATTCTGCGACTGGAGCATTTTGTGACTGGAGCATTCTGCGACTGGAGCATTTTGCGACTGGAGCATTTTGCGACTGGAGCATTTTGCGACTGGAGCATTTTGTGACTGGAGCATTCTGCGACTGGAGCATTCTGCGACTGGAGCATTCTGCGACTGGAGCATTCTGCGACTGGAGCATTCTGAGACTGGAGCATTCTGAGACTGGAGCATTCTGCGACTGGAGCATTCTGCGACTGGAGCATTCTGCGACTGGAGCATTTTGCGACTGGAGCATTTTGTGACTGGAGCATTCTGCGACTGGAGCATTTTGGTAACTGGAGCATATTGCGACTGGAGCATTCTGCGACTGGAGCATTCTGCGACTGGAGCATTTTGGTAACTGGAGCATATTGCGACTGGAGCATTCTGCGACTGGAGCATTCTGCGACTGGAGCATTTTGTGACTGGAGCATTCTGCGACTGGAGCATTCTGCGACTGGAGCATTCTGCGACTGGAGCATTCTGCGACTGGAGCATTCTGCGACTGGAGCATCTTGTGACTGGAGCATTCTGCGACTGGAGCATTCTGCGACTGGAGCATTTTGTGACTGGAGCATTTTGTGACTGGAGCATTTTGTGACTGGAGCATTTTGTGACTGGAGCATTTTGTGACTGGAGCATTTTGTGACTGGAGCATTCTGCGACTGGAGCATTCTGCGACTGGAGCATTCTGCGACTGGAGCATTCTGCGACTGGAGCATTCTGCGACTGGAGCATTCTGCGACTGGAGCATCTTGTGACTGGAGCATTCTGCGACTAGAGCATTTTGTGACTGGAGCATTCAGCGACTGAAGCATTTTGGTAACTGGAGCATTTTGTGACTGGAGCATTCTGCGACTGGAGCATTTTGCGACTGGAGCATTTTGCGACTGGAGCATTTTGCGACTGGAGCATTTTGTGACTGGAGCATTTTGCGACTAGAGCATTTTGTGACTGGAGCATTCAGCGACTGAAGCATTTTGGTAACTGGAGCATTCTGCGACTGGAGCATTTAGTGACTGGAGCATTTTGTGACTGGAGCATTTTGCGACTGGAGCATTTTGTGACTGGAGCATTTTGTGACTGGAGCATTTTGCGACTGGAGCATTCTGCGACTGGAGCATTTTGCGACTGGAGCATTATGTAACTGGAGCATTTTTCGACTGGAGCATTCTGCGACTGGAGCATCTTGTGACTGGAGCATTTTGTGACTGGAGCATTCTGCGACTGGAGCATTCTGCGACTAGAGCATTTTGTGACTGGAGCATTCAGCGACTGAAGCATTTTGGTAACTGGAGCATTTTGTGACTGGAGCATTCTGCGACTGGAGCATTTTGCGACTGGAGCATTTTGCGACTGGAGCATTTTGCGACTGGAGCATTCTGCGACTGGAGCATTCTGCGACTGGAGCATTCTGCGACTGGAGCATTCTGCGACTGGAGCATTCTGCGACTGGAGCATTCTGCGACTGGAGCATCTTGTGACTGGAGCATTCTGCGACTAGAGCATTTTGTGACTGGAGCATTCTGCGACTGGAGCATTCTGCGACTGGAGCATTCTGCGACTGGAGCATTCTGCGACTGGAGCATTCTGCGACTGGAGCATCTTGTGACTGGAGCATTCTGCGACTAGAGCATTTTGTGACTGGAGCATTCAGCGACTGAAGCATTTTGGTAACTGGAGCATTTTGTGACTGGAGCATTCTGCGACTGGAGCATTTTGCGACTGGAGCATTTTGCGACTGGAGCATTTTGCGACTGGAGCATTTAGTGACTGGAGCATTTTGTGACTGGAGCATTTTGCGACTGGAGCATTCTGCGACTGGAGCATTTTGCGACTGGAGCATTTTGCGACTGGAGCATTTTGTGACTGGAGCATTTTGCGACTAGAGCATTTTGTGACTGGAGCATTCAGCGACTGAAGCATTTTGGTAACTGGAGCATTCTGCGACTGGAGCATTTAGTGACTGGAGCATTTTGTGACTGGAGCATTTTGCGACTGGAGCATTTTGTGACTGGAGCATTTTGTGACTGGAGCATTTTGCGACTGGAGCATTCTGCGACTGGAGCATTTTGCGACTGGAGCATTATGTAACTGGAGCATTTTTCGACTGGAGCATTCTGCGACTGGAGCATCTTGTGACTGGAGCATTTTGTGACTGGAGCATTCTGCGACTGGAGCATTCTGCGACTAGAGCATTTTGTGACTGGAGCATTCAGCGACTGAAGCATTTTGGTAACTGGAGCATTTTGTGACTGGAGCATTCTGCGACTGGAGCATTTTGCGACTGGAGCATTTTGCGACTGGAGCATTTTGCGACTGGAGCATTTAGTGACTGGAGCATTTTGTGACTGGAGCATTTTGCGACTGGAGCATTCTGCGACTGGAGCATTTTGCGACTGGAGCATTTTGCGACTGGAGCATTTTGTGACTGGAGCATTTTGCGACTAGAGCATTTTGTGACTGGAGCATTCAGCGACTGAAGCATTTTGGTAACTGGAGCATTCTGCGACTGGAGCATTTAGTGACTGGAGCATTCAGCGACTGGAGCATTTTGCGACTGGAGCATTATGTAACTGGAGCATTTTTCGACTGGAGCATTCTGCGACTGGAGCATTTTGTGACTGGAGCATTTTGTGACTGGAGCATTTTGTGACTGGAGCATTCTGCGACTGGAGCATTCAGCGACTGGAGCATTCAGCGACTGAAGCATTTTGGTAACTGGAGCATTCAGCGACTGGAGCATTTTGTGACTGAGGCATTATTTTTTGGTTTTGTTTAAAAATTTTTCATATTACTATTAGCTAGGTAGAGGCGTTGTAAGAGCGGAGTGTGGGGTATGGGACGTTAGGCTCCCCCCAGTCAGCAATATGTGTGCATACTCGTTGTAGGATATGTTATAGACTAATTTCTTAATCTACTTATTGTATTATTCTACAATAAAATTAGGAGAACGCAATTTTACGACAGTTTTCTCGAGTTGAAATCCCCTTTCGTTACTGTTGAGCTGAGCAACTGCTCTTCAGTCAGCTGTTATTGGATGGTAGATGGTGGATGGAGTTCTGTGGGAACACGAGTTTTACATTCGTCAAAAATCCCAACCGTTTCAAACGGATGGACTCTATGGGAAGAGGCTTTTACTTGCTCATTTTGTTAAATGCTCATTCGATAGTGACATCACTAAAGTATCGACGGCAGCACACACATTTAACATCTCTAACAAAATTTCGAAGATGTAAACAAACCATTTAAAACGCTTAGATGTGCATTAAAAATCGCAAATAAAACCGTGAGAATACAAATTTGTGCTTCAGTTTAATTAACTGATATTCTATTTTTGATTTTCAGAGTGATGGAGGTGTCAATGTGCCTGCAGGATGCACAAAATGCTTTTGAGATAAAGCAAACGGACGAGACAGGACACCAAATGAAGAAACCACTGGACAAGAATTTACTCGAAGGAATTGAGGACACTGATGGGGCTTCTCAACAGGTTGTGGTCAGAATTAAGGAAGAAGTTGTCGAAGAACTGTTGGAGAAGGAACCGTTGGAATGCCCAGTAAAAAACGAGCCGATCGAAGAAGACGTATCCGAGGATGAAAACACTCGTACTTTGGAGTGCGAGGTTGATCCAAGCGATATGAAGATCGAGCTGGAGGAGGATGAGGATGGTTTGGAGGGAGATAGAGATTCTGACGATGATGTAGATGACGTGCGACCTTTCAAATGTACCCAATGTGAGAAGACATATGACCGCAATATCTATCTTCAGCGACACCTGCTAACGCACTCAGAGACTGGGGAATTGCCGTTTAAGTGTTCCCTCTGCTCGAAGGCCTTTCCATACAGCTCAAGCCTGCAGAGACATTTTCAAAAGCACAAGGAAAAACGACCGCTCAATTGCAGCCACTGCTCCAAGTCTTTTATAACGCCTGAGAGTTTTCAGGCCCATATGCGAATCCATACGGGAGAGCGACCGTTCCAGTGTACCCAATGTGAGAAGACTTTCACACACGACACCTATCTCCAGCGACACTTGAAATCGCACACGGAAGATACAACGTTTAAGTGTTCCTACTGTCCGAAGACCTTTCAGTACATATCACCTTTCGAGAAACATATTCTAATACACACCGGCGAACGACCGTTCCAGTGCTCGCATTGCTCCAAGGCTTTTACCCAGAAATCAGCGCTTGGGCGGCACTTGCAAATCCACACGGGCGAAAGGCCGTTTAAGTGTTCTCACTGCTCAAAGACCTTTGCCCGGAATTCCATTCTTGAGCTGCACTTGCGAACGCACACAGGCGAACGGCCGTACAACTGCATCCAATGTACAAAGAGTTTCTCAAGTCTTTCCAGCCTCAATGTACACCTGCGAACGCACACTGGAGAAAAACCGTACCAGTGTTCTATCTGCCCCAAGAGTTATTCGCAGCTCGGCAAGCTTAAAGCTCACTTGCTAACCCACAAGGTTTAGCATCAATAAAATCGACTATTTTATGCGTAAGGAAAATTGTATTAGTGTTTTTTACTTTCTACCATCTGTATTAGTTTCAGAATGGTAATTTTGTAGCGGTTTCTGTGACATTTCTGACGAAATTTTTAACTTGTAATTTTGTTTTATTTCTGACTTTCTGTATTAGTTTTTAAATGGTAATTTTGTAACGGTTTCTGTGACATTTCTTTCGAAATTTTTAACTTACAGTTTTGTTTTATTTCTGACTTTCTGTATAAGTTTTTAAATGGTAATTTTGTAACGGTTTCTGTGACACCGAAATGTAAATTTAAGTTCAAACACATTTCTGTGGAATAAATTAAAAAAGTTTAAAGGCAATCGTCCAGCAAAACCTAGTTTTCACTTGCATATTCAGCTTAAAAAGATTAAAAAAAATTAAAAATGGAAAAAATTATAATCATAAAAACATTTACACTTACTTGAAATAGCTGTTCTTAAATTTTCTAAGTGTATTCAAACAAATCCATATTTAGTGGGATTCGAAAGACATGACCTGGTCACACCGACGATTGTCATCTATCCGATTTCGCATCTATCGAAGTTACGCCGGCACGTGTGGTCAAGTAAAAAGTTCACTCTTAAACTTTTCACAAGCGCTCCAGTTTGCATTTAATAACTAAAATGGTGAGTTAAGACTGTGTTGCTCAGCAGTGCATAGAACAGAGATTTGGAAATCGGAGCGGTGTCTACGATTTTCGAGAAGATTCCACGAAGATTCCACTTCTCTTTTGCCGGGATGTTGTGTAATCAATGAGAGAAGCACGAAACATGGGTTAATTGTGGGGGCTCCCTTAATGCTTCGCAGGCCGCCGCTATCAAGAAGATCATCCCCATGCTGGACCGCATCCTCATCCAGAGGGCCGAGGCGCTGACCAAGACGAAAGGCGGCATCGTTCTGCCGGAGAAGTCGGTGGGCAAAGTTCTCGAGGGCACCGTTCTGGCCGTGGGCCCCGGTACTCGTAATGCCGTAAGTATTTCGCCATTATCTCTGCGCAGAGAGTAATCATCCAACTAAATCCGCAGACAACTGGCAGTCACATTCCCATTGGCGTGAAGGAGGGCGATCGCGTCCTGCTGCCCGAGTTCGGGGGCACCAAGGTCAACCTGGAGGGTGACCAGAAGGAGCTGTTCCTCTTCCGCGAATCCGACATCCTGGCCAAGCTGGAGTAGAGCTCGCCGCCGGCAACTGTCTCACAATTCTATGAATTCTATGTTTTCTATTAGTACGTAACACACACCCACAAGCCCGAAACCGAAACCAGAACTACAATAAACGCTGATGCAATATTTTTGTTTGCATTGCGCATGGACCGCCATTCAATAAATTTCGAGTTACTTGTTAAAATGTATTAAAAGGTTACATTTGATGTGATTCTCAAGGTGCATTATCTTGCAAAAGTGGTGGGTACATATCGTTTTTAGTCAAAGGTGCTAAAAAAAAATATACAAAAGAGGTAGCCCAAATTTGAGGCCGATGTCACAAGAAAATTCTTCTAAATAAAAGTATTATTACATTTTATAAGTTAAAAAATTCCATTTAGAAATATTTAAATGTTGAATTGAGTGAAAAACACTCCTTAAATAAATTGCAAACCATTGAAACTTAATAAAATAGCTTTGCTATATTAGACCATATTATGGGTTTTGAATTTCGGTACTATAAAAGTCAAATATCGAGTTATATAATTTTGGCAAACAATTTTTAGTTAAAAGGAAATCTGTCTCTTCCCACAAAGTAATTTTACAATATTCTAGTATTATCCCAAAAAAGATTCCTTATCATTCGTTAAAATATACAAAAATCTATATTTTCGTTCCCTACTTAAGCCTAAATTAATCCAACTTCATGTTGCTCAGGCCGTAAACCTGGTTAAAGGCCGACCTCCGCTTGATATCGGGCATTCCTTCGACGGCGGCCCGTTCCCGAGAGATCTTGACCAGAGCTTCGAAGGAACGGGGTTCCCAAATGGCCAGATCAGACAAGACTTTCCTGCAAAGAATTACAGTTGATTAATCGATAAAGGCATCTTTCAGTGCTACCCACTTGTTGAGCAGGATATCAGAGCGCGCCAGGCCGTCCTTGAAGGTTTCCAAACCCACACCATATTGCTGGCAACCCGCCTCCACGCGGGTGCTCCACAGTTGCGCCATGTCCAGTTTCTTCAGCTTTCGTCCTTTGGTGGCATAGGCCAGTGCCCTATGGACACTTCTTATGGCGAAGGAGTAGACATTGCGCGTGCGGCTCCTGTAGTGCTGCGGGAAGTAAACATTACGCATTTCTTTATTGTTATTTTGAGATTTGAAAGAGAAGAGAAAAGAACGTACCGCTGCCAGCTTAAAGATGCGCCTCTTCCGCCAGAATTCATCGGGACCTCGGGCTCGCACCAAAAGGGGCAGATTCAGGAAGACCATGGTTGGTTATTAGCAGCAAGTTATTAATATTCTATGGGTTTTTAATTGATCTCCAAAATTGTACTTCTTATTTTACATAACCTGCACGGCGCCGTTAACAGCCGTTCATCAGACTATCGATGAAATATCGATGAAATGTCGTTGAATGAAAAACCATTTATTTTAAAAAAATTTGTGATCTAAATTATTATTTTTTTAATTGTTTCTTAATTATTAGGCATAATTTATATAAACGTAAAGCTACCACATATCGATTGCTTTTTTGAAATGCTAACTATCGTTTTTAGCTACAGTGGGTACTGGTTAATAAAGAATTGTTTAATTTGACTATGATTTTTTTTAAATCATTTTATTATTCAGAAACAATTTTAAAATATTGTTTTGACGAATTTGTTGTACAATTGGTTTTAAATTTTGCAAATGATTTTAGCTTTACTGAATCCCTTATAGCAGTAGGTCACTGTTCTGCCTATCGTTATCGGAACCTTTGCCGGTTTATTTACATTTTGACGCACTGAACCGAGCAAATGTTTTGAAAATCCGCATTTTACGTGTTTTGGCGCACACTAGCAGCACAAATAGAGTCCTGATCCCTCGATCATGTGTGCAAATAGCCCCCGCGTCCCCGCCCCCGGGAGTGGAGGCTCCCCACGCTGCTCCAGCCTCTGTTCCGAAGGCCGCCTGAGTTTGTATTGCTTTGCGATCACCGCTGCATTGATCCTGATCCCCTCGGTGCCCCAGATCCACTTTGGACTGGTGCCCCAGGTGTGGGGCGCCGTCCTCTGGGGTCCGGTTCTGTACTACGCCCTGATCAACATGATTATACGGTTCGTGTTGCGAAACCACGACTACCAGGTGAGTCACCCGTTGGAGTAGCTAAACCTTATCGGTGGTATTTACCATTTCTACCATTTCTGCACAGGTGGCCATCAGGGCCTCCTTCCTGGGCTTCGCCATGGCCGTCAGCGTGCTGGTCATCTGCTTTGCCCCCAGCGAATGGCAGCAATTCGGCGTCTACGGCTGCTTCATGTCCTTCTTCCACTACTCGGAGTTCCTGGTCATCGCCTGTGCAAATCCACGCACCCTGAGCCTCGACTCCTTCATGCTGAACCACTCGGTGCACTATGGCCTGGCCGCTGCAGCCAGCTGGATCGAGTTCAGCCTGGAGGTCTACTTCCTGCCGGAGTTCAAGAGATACGGACACATTTGGCTGGTGGGCGTGGTGCTGTGCTCGTTTGGCGAGGTGGTTCGCAAGGCGGCCATCATCACAGCAGGACGGAGCTTCACACATTTGGTTAGTTGGCTTGGGAAATGGTCAGGGTTATTGACTTGTGTGTAAAAAATTGGATCCTACATATGTTGGAAACATAAATAACTCACACATGTCATTTGTGTTATTTACACGACGTGTTATTAACACGACATGTTTTTTTACCACAATAAGTTTTTGACATTAAAATATTTAAAACGGTTTTACGGGAGTATAAGAATTCATATATGCTTTGAAATGGTTAAAACTAACATATTGGTTTTTCATTTTCCCTTCGACTTGTTAATGTCAGTAAAATGTAATTTTCATTTGTGTTAAAAATACAGTGTGTAAAAAACACGTCGTGTTAAAAACACATTGAGTAAAAAACACAAGTGAGCTGTGTGTGCTAGCAATTATTTTTCACATTTTAACACTTTTGTATTTGACACACAAGTCAACAATTTTGCTCACACTGTAAAATAAAATTTTTCATGTTTTTAACATGTGTGTCACTTTCAGAACCCTGAAAATGGTAGACCTTACTACATTATTAGTAATTTTCTAATTTCCTTATCCCTTACAGGTCCAGGATGAGAAGCACTCGGATCACAAGCTAATAACCAGCGGGATCTACGCCCTCTGCCGGCACCCCTCTTATGTCGGCTGGTTCTGGTGGTCCATCGGCACCCAGATCGTGCTCCTCAATCCCATCTGCATATGCATCTACACACTGGTCAGCTGGCTGTTCTTCCACGACCGCGTCTACGTCGAAGAGTACTCCCTGCTCAACTTCTTCCAGTCGGACTATGTGCGCTATCAAAAGCGGGTGCCAACGGGCCTGCCCTTCATCCGGGGCTATCTGATCGACTAGTGCCACGGATCTCGGGTTCAATGTCACAAGTCGGCAGGGCAAACAACAAGTTCTATTTTAGATTTAGGTAAACAACGTACACAACAGTTGTCTTTTGTATAGCCAAAAAAAAAAGAAGGAATATTTTCAAAAGCACATTGTATTTTTTAACGTAAGTTTTTCTAATATTTAGCACTTTGTTTTGTATTCATAAACTAGTCAAAGCATGTTGCTGATAATCTAATCTGTTGTTGGGTCAATTGGTTGAGAATTTATGGGGCTGATCCGTCGAATTGTAACAGCTGTGTGGTTTCATCCCGCCCTTATTAACGATGAGTGGTCTGATACTCAGCATTTCTATCTATATGACGTATCAGTTTGTTGCTAATAATCTTATCTGCTGATGAGCCATAGTTATCAAAAATGTTGGACATTTTAGGACCTGTTAACCATTTGTAGTATTAGATTTACAGTAGCTATAAAACTGCTTAGATTATTTTATCTCTTAGTTGTCTAATAAAATGGTGTAAATGGTGTAAATTTATGGGACTTGTAATCCAGAATAATGAATAAGCAAGTGAAAGAAAGAAAGATTAATCACATATATAATTTAATCTTTCTTGAGCCATTTAAATTCCAATCTGATAAAAGACCCGATATATAAAGGTGGGGAAATATAACACCGCTTGGGTTATTAACACCTCTTATCTGAAATACAAAACAAAGATTTCAAGTTGTGCAAACAGTTGACTTTTGTGTTTCGCTCGCGTGTGTCACTTTTGTTTTATTATCAATTTAAATTCGAATATTGCTCTATCTAGAAGACACAAGCCTCACTCTCGCTATTTGTTCATGTCATTCCACATGTGTATGCTTTTGTGTGTGTCTGAGTGTGTGGGTTATATGTACAAACAATTATCGTGTTAACAAAATGTCTTAGTCACTCTCGTTTACTTAATTAACAATTGCAAATCTTGCTGCGCTTTGCCTCCATCTCATCTGTGTCTTCGTGTGTGTGTATAAGGTTTCGGTAGCTTCCGTTTCCGGCGGTTCTACTCGACGAACTCCGGTTCGCCAGTGTACGTGCATCCGGGATTCTTGATGATGTGCCCGGCGGCGTAGTTGCCGCACCGAATGCAGACGTCCAGCGGCTTGCCCTGCACAAACTGCGACAGGAAACCTCCAACGAATGCATCCCCAGCGCCATTGGTATCGACAATCTCATGCACCGCCAATTTCGTGACCGGAAACTCCTGCACCGAGTCCTGCTGGATGAGCAGGACGGGATCGCAGCCCTGCGTGAGTATGGCAATGCGCGGCCGCGCCGGATTCAGCTTGTCCAGCGCCACCAGACGCTTGCCAATCTCGCGCAGATCCCCGCTGGGCCAACTCTGGGCCTCGGCGAAGGCCTGGGCCTCCGACTCGTTGCCGAAGATGATGTCCACGTAGGGCAGGACGGCCAGCAGCGGTGCCATGTAGAATTGCGATATGAATGGTGCGCTGAGGTTCATTAGGAACGGTCGCTGATTGGCGTGGGCGGTGGCCGCCACCTGCATAATGCTCGGCGGGTTAACGGTCAAGAAGAAGCCCTGCGAAAGTGGAACAGATTAATCATTTGAATTTCGGTTATAAAAGTATTAATGGGGTTTAAATTAGTAACGAAACACTTGTTATCTTAATAACTTCCTATTTATAATTACATATTAGTTTTTTACAATCATAATTCAAGGTAAATCCAATCCGTTGTTAGGGTAATAATTAGACCAAAATGTTTTCTCCTATCTGGGTAAATATTATTTACTGTTTTAGTTATTTTCGATCTAAGATCTTCATATTAGAGCCCTGCGTGAATTATTCAATTTTTGTTTTATCCTGGTATGCCATGAAATTTTCTATTTGTTTAATTCAATTCTATGTCAAATAAATTGAATGTTTTTTTCATTCATTTCGAATTGAATGAATGAGTGAATAAATTCAATGAATTTTTGGAATTTGCCAGATTTTGTTGTGCCTTTTTTAGAGAACAAAAAGTGGAACATTTTTAACAAATCAATGTTAACTGGATAGTAAATAAAATTCAGGCAGATTTAACCACAAAATTCATGCCATTCATTCATTCAATTCTATTAAACCCAAAATTCGAATTAATTCATTCATATAAAACAAAAAATTCAAAATAGTTCATTGAATCCATTCATGCAGGGCTCTACTTCATATCAATCGAGAAACTTTCACTGATATTAGACCCTAATCTCCTTGGTATGCAATCGCTTTATAACTTACTTCCCGCTGGGTCATTTAGTTATTACTTCCGGCTTCGATTCTACGGTTTATCTGCACTTACCGAAATGTAGTAGTACAGGGCGTTCTCCACCAGAGCCTTGTTGCTGGGCTCCTCCAGGTGATCGATGGTGAAGTTGTTGGCCGCCGCCAGATTGGCGCAGAGCGACCGGTGGGTGCCGGTGATCAGGACGGCACAGGTACCCGTGGGCACGTCCTTCTTCACCTGGTAATGGACGTCCAGTCCGGCGGATTGGGCCTTCTCCTTCAAGATATTGGCGTACCTATCCTCGCCGACGCAGCCGAAGAATACAGCCACCCTGGGCTGGCGCAGGATCCACTGGGCGATCCTCAGCGAGTTCTGGACGGATCCACCGGCCAGGAATTCCGCCTGGTACCCCTCGACCAGCTCCCCGTAAATGGGCATGTGTCGGTCCTCGGCCAGGATGGCATCGTCCTCGTTCATCGAGTACTTTTGCAGGAAGTCCAGGGGGACGACGGCGGAGATGTCCAGCAGCGGATTGCCGCAACCCACCAGGATTCCTTCTCTGTGGGAAATAGAAATTATATTAGTGTTATCTCCCTTATTTCGATGGCTAGCAGAGGTGTAGAGTGCCCGAACCTAACGTTGCTGCTGATACGATCGCACATGTTGCTCGCCTGAGGGTCTGATGCTAATGCGCCCAATTGCGGATTCCATTCAACATCGAGCACAGCAAGAGCTTTCAGCGCAATCAGCTGGCGATGAACCTCAGAGATAGCCCTACCCCCAGTGGAAGAAGACTAGCAGTCGGAATATTAGGCATACGGCCGTACAGAGAGGGTCTTATATTTCGTATCAGGCATCTTAAATCGCTCTCAAGACCATAATATTTTTCCAATCGATATGAAAATTGGGATGTGGAATAATTTGGAATAGTAAAAGTATTGTCTTAAAGAATTATTATTATAATTTATTATAATCGTCATATTTTGGCAAATCCGTACAGAGAGGGTTTTATATTTAGTATCTTTGGCTCTTTTTTAAGATTCGCATCTTAAATCGCTCTCAAGACCATAATACTTGTACAATCCATATGAAAATTGGGATGTGGGATAGTTTGGAATAGTAAAAGTATTGTCTTAAGGAATTATCATTACAATTTATTATAATCGGCATATTTTGGCAAATCATATTAAGTCGGTCTTAAATCGCTCTCAAGACCACAATACTTGTACAATCGATATGAAAATTGGGATGTGGGATAGTTTGGAATAGTAAAAGTATTGTCTTAAGGAATTATCATTACAATTTATTATAATCGGCATATTTTGGCAAATCACATTAAGTCGGTCTTAAATCGCTCTCAAGACCACAATACTTGTACAATCGATATCAAAATTGGGATGTGGGATAGTTTGGAATAGTAAAAGTATTGACTTAAGAAATTATCATTAGAATTTATTATAATCGTCATATTTTGGCAAATCATATTAAGAGGGTCTTCAGAAGAACAGTCGTTATTTTTACCTAGCCAAGAAAATATTACCTCTATCTCTAAACACTCCCATAATCTTCTATCAAACAGCCAAGTTTCGTTCTAGGCATAATCAATTTTTGGGACGATAGTGTGGTCTTGTTTACGATTATGTTTGTAGTTGTTGCCAAGAATTCGCCCTCCTTATCAGTCGCATATTTCGGGGCTCGAGAGTTCGTAGTGCCGAAGAACACGGCCGGATATATGTACATATGTATTTTAATTCATTCAAGTGCCGGGCAGACCCCCTGAGCCCGTATTTTGTGTTGTATCTTACGGATCAACATTTGGAGACTCTTGAATCTAGAATCTAGCTTCTAAATTCCAGATAACGAAAGCCAACACGCGCACACAGACAAGCGAAGCACACGATTTTCACATGCCGCTGTAAATTTTTCGGCAATTATATAGTCGTGTGTGTATGTGCGACACGAGAATCGGGAGCACATGGTGGGTGTTTTTTCATTACTTTTTTTCTTTTGTTAATAATAAAACCCCACTACAGACGCAACTTACTGTAGCGTGCTCGTCATTCTCCTCGTTGTTGTTGTTGCTGCTGCTGCCTCGGCTGCCTTCTTATGTAAACATAAACAAGTTATTGCACTTCAGATCTCCAGCGTGGGCCTTCAACTCGGTTCAAGCGCTATCCTATCCGGGGGAGAATCAGATGTAGTCGCGAGTATTTATAGGCGGAATTAGTGTAATAGCGGTTATGCTCGGAAGCGCGAGTTGCGGGCGTTTGGGATTTTTTGGGATTGTTTATCTCAGTGTTACCAGGTGCCATGGGTCAAGTATCTTTGGCTAACGCGTGGAATGCACTGCACTTTTGTAAAGCCTAGTACTCAGGTCGGCTAGGGGTTAAACTAGTCGAAAAATATTTTTCTTGGTAGTGTGTCAAGGCATGTAGCATGGTTTTATTGGTCTAGCAGAACCACATGATCACTGATCACTGGTGGGTCAGTAATCAGTGATCAATTTTGTTCTGCTAAAAGCTTATGATACATTTCGATGACGGTAAAGTAAAACATATTAAATCAAACAGTACACCGCGCACTTTAAAACTTTCTTAGTAGGTCTCAGTAGATGTTGCTTACAATGACTTTATAGGAAATGGTTTTTCCACTTAATAGCCATTAAAAAAACATTTTTCCCGCCCCCGCATCTGCAGCATTCCTCATGCTATTGTAGATACATAAAAATCAGAAAATTTTTCTAAAATTATTATGTAAATAAATTCCGATATTTTGACTATTGATACTGGACAGAAGGCGTTCAATTCGGGAGCCAAATAGAGAAAATTTTCAAAATTAAAATAGCTTCAGTGTTTCAAACTCCACCGTTCCAATTTTGTTGCTAACTCATCGACGCTGATTTGACGTACTTATCGCATTTTTACCAGCGCCATTTGACGGTATTGTGAGTATGGTATTTTCTCTTTGAGCGGTCACACTTAATGCTTCTTAATACGAGACATATGATCGTATGCGTAGATCAGTCCACTCAGACTCACAGCCTTTGAAGGAACCCGCACAGTTCGATCCCTGCAAGGGACCTCGTGGTGTGGAATAACTCTTTTAGGTTAAATAAAATTCAAACACATACCAACCATCTCTTTCATTGCTGAAATCTAAGAAAAAAAATATATATGCGTAGATCATAACGGCACAATTGCACAAATAAATCCGAACTTTAAAAATCCACCATAAATTCAATTTTCGGTGAATTTGGGCTTGTTTTATTCGGAAGGATGTAAATTTAAATTGGCACTCATAATGATTTTTCAACATATTTTTTTTCGAGTTTTTACTATACAGCCAACTTACGTCGACCATAAACTCATTTCTCATCTTTTTCGAGCTGCTGCGCTTCCAATCATATTGATCTGTATGGCAAAATTAAGCTTTGATCTACTTTAAAATGAAGGGAAAACTGAACCAAAATCGCCGAAATTGTGATTACGTAATGTATGACAGCAGCATAAAACGGAATGTCCGGCAACATTTCTCGGCTATTATGAACCCTTTAATTAGTTTCTTATAATAGCTTCTGCACACAGCTGCTTTAAAGGTGTACCTTTTTATATAAAAATGTATGTGCCGCTTAAGGAAAACCAGCTCCTGCCGGTACCTATACTCCCAGCAGGTTTTGAGGAAGACCCCATACTCCTTCCTCAGCAGGGCCCACCGTTTTCGGCAGGAGCTTTCTGTGGATATAAAACTGTGGCTGTCTAAATCGAAATATAAAATGCCTATAAAATAAACCCACCGGTTCTTTCGACCGTCTTTGCCACTTTCACACATGCCTGTACCCTTCCTGCTTTGGTGTACCCCCTATTTTGGTACAGGCATGGGTGGGCTTTAACTTCGGCGATTAAGTCCATATCCTCTTCGTTTCTGAAAACGGGAATAAAACCCATGCCTGCCACAATGGCGATAAGAGCCAGATCCTCTTCGCTTCTGAAAACAGAAATAAAACCCATGCCTGTGCCCTTCCGGCTTTTGTGGAGCCACAACTTTGGTACAGGCACGGGTGGCTTGCCACAACGGCCATGATCCTCTGCGTTTTTGGAGAAAGGAATAAAACCAAATATTTAATATCGATCAAGTAAGATAGCTCATCGACCCGCCTCCGTCACCTTATTTATTGCTTACCGCATGTAGTCCTTTAGGAAATGTAGTTCCTTGCGGTACCGGTACTCCCTGTTGCTTTTGAGGAAGGCCACATACTCCTTCCTCTGCAGGGCCCACCGTTTTTGGCACAAACTTTTTGTGGATATAAAATTATGGCTGTCTAAATCGAAATATAAAATACCTATAAAATATACCCAATGGTTCTTTTGACCGTCCTTGCCACTTCCACCCATGCCTTTGCCCTTCGGGCTTTAGTGTACCCACTATTTTGGTACAGGCATGGGTGGGCTTTAACCTCGGCGATTAGATCCATATCCTCTTCGCTTCTGGAAATATAAGTAAAAGCAAATATTTAAAAGCATAGCTCGCAAATAACTGTTGACAGTCCCCAAACAACTGTTTTTCTCAGACTTTATGCAATAAATCAGAGAGCAACCGATTGAATTGTTCGTACAAACATTTTACTCGCACTCAGCCGACGAACAGTTTTTCGGTGTTCGTTTGCTCGGCTCGCTTACTGACCCTGCAGTTCCATTCATCACCTTTTTGGCAATGAATTCCAAAAATTGAACACCAAGCGCTCAGTCACTAGCAAATTTCTATGAAAAATAGCGATGATTTTAACATGCCCTCAGAAAAAAAAATGTCCTTAATTTAAGTCCATTGACCTTGATTTAAGGAATAATGGCTTTAAAATGGCTAAATAGGGCTATACATGGACTTAAAAGTTTTCATCCCATATATATTTTTAGTCCATGTAGACTTAAAATGTTTTTACACGTTTTGGCAAACAACGAATTGAGAAGGAGACAGTTGTTAAACACAAGCCGCAATAGAAGGCACTTAAGGAACAATTCTGATATTTTTAACATTTCAGATCGACAGTAAGCTAGCATTAATTAAAAATTGCAAGTATCGAAAGCTAAAAAATGTAAGATTTTCAGATTTATACAATCTTACCGGGTCGACAAGGAATTGTTGACAATTCTTGTAGACGAAGTTGGACCCTACAACACCCCTTAATTTCCCATATTACCCAGGTTGCGGCCGTTTTTCGGTTCCTAGCAATCGGGTCGTATGAACTGGGGGTGGCGAAGGATGACGATGTCAGTATTGGAAGGAGCACATTTTCCAAAATTTTGCACAAAGTGGTGGGAGCGTTGGACTGCGTGTGGCCTGAAAACATTTCCACCCAACAAACGCCGGTTAAGATAGATCAATTGGAGGACTACATCTTTAAAAAATTTTCATTTCCAAATGTAATTGAGTGTGTGGATGGAACTCACGTTAAAATTATAAAACCAGTTAAAGACCCATAATTATAATTGAATCGTAACGGCTACTTCAGCATAAATGCAATGGTGGTAAGTTTGTATGAAGACATGGCTAGTTCATTGTCTAGCGATTCGGATTTCGTTTTAAATATGCAACTATAATTTGCTACACATTTAAATTTAATGCTACACATCCAGGATCATGTCATGATTCCTTTATTTGGAACAACAGTAGAACAAGAGAATTTTTCTCTACAACCAGTAGTTTCTTTGTATTAGCAGATTCAGGATATGCGTTGGAACTGTTTGTGCTAACGCCTAATCGTAGTCCGCAAAAAGAAAGTATGCAGCATGTACAAATGTATACAATTTAAAGCACGCAGCAGCTCGGAATATTGTTGAGAGGACTATTGGTCTGCTAAAAAGTAGATTCAGATGCCTTTAAGGAACATTACATTATGATCCACAATTTGTGTGCAAAATTATCAATGTTTGCTGTTTATTACACAATCTTTGCCGACGACGGAATGGGTATATGACAGAGTTTGAAGAGGATAATGACGAATCTCCCAACCAGAACGAGGAGGAGTCTATCCGTCAAGAGAGTTTGGGGAATGCTGCTGAAATTCGGGACGGAATTTCTGCAAGCTTTTTGTAATCTAATATGTCTAAGTATCTATTAAATAACGGTTATCAGTTTGTTAAATTTTGTTGTGCGAAAGTAATCCCCGGCATCTCAGCGAACAGAAAAAAAAACCGTCCAAATATCCAGCGCACCGCTAAATTCTAGCTGGCTTGGCGCTAAAAAAAAATTAAAATCATCGGTTGGGAAGACCGAAGAAAGACGAAGTCTTGCAACAACAAGAAATCTCCAAATCGCCGCCCCAACTTGAGTTTTTTCTGGACTCGCGCCGGGGAGAGGATGACCAAAAAACGCTAAACTTTCGTCGGGAGCAGAGAAAATTGAAGTTTTATAGGGTCTTCCCACAGAGCTCCATCCACCATCTACCATCCGTTGAACGGATGGTCCGTAAGGTTTTGCCGTTCCGAAAATTTCCCAGTTAGACCGCCATCCAATTTTGACGGACTTTGACGGGCTCTTTTATGCGATAGTTAGGCGATGTTTTGTCGGTGCAACTCTGAATTCTTCCCCTTGACTGTGAAAATTGGAACGATGACTGCGAGAACAAATCAAATCGATGGCGGGAAAAAATTAAATAATACTTCAGCTCATTGTTTTTTGGGTTTTTTTTTAAATATTTGTAGTTTGTTATGAGCGCAAAAGCGTTCGCAAGCTGGTTGCTTTGTGTGGGACAAAATGTAAGCTGTTGTGCGTACGAAAACATCAATGCTGGCAGCAAAGTGTCAAAATTTGTTCAGCACTTCGTAAATATAACTAATATTAATTAAAAGTGTCCTTTGTACTTTTATAAAGTTCCAAATACCAAAAACAGCACAAATTTGGGTTTGTTTACAAATTTTTCATATTAATATTGGCTAGGCAGTTAGTAAGAGCGGAGTGTGGGGTACGGGAGGTTAGGCTCCCCCCAGTCAGCAATATGTATGCATACTCGTTATAAACGTTCACAGATTTTTTAAACTAATTTCTTATTCTATTTATTGTATTATTCTACAATAAAATTAAAAGAACGCAATTTTACGACAGTTTTGCCGAGTTGAAATCCCCCTTCGTTAATGTTGAGCTGAGCAACTGCTCTTCAGTCAGCTGTTATTGGATGATGGATTAGCTCTGTGGGAACACGAGCTTCACATTTGTCAAAAATCCCAACCGTTTCACACGGGACTCTATGAGAGAAGGCTATTAATTGTTATGTTAATAATAGTAATAATATTTAGACTATCGATACATAATAAAATGTTGCAGAGTTGCCATAACCTTTAGTAAAATAAAGTGACAACATTTAACAAAATTTTCAAAAGTTGATGTTGTAATGAACAGCTGACCAAAATTCAGCAATTTTACAGTTTAGGGATTACTATGATTCTACACAACATCTACTAAGACCAATTTATAATTTTTGTATCATATACTTGTCGTCTAGACGCATCCTAAACTGGACTCCAGTGTGAACGGGCGTTAAATTTCATGGCAACTATCGATAGTTTCTAATTGCGGCTCTGCAGCCACTATCGATAGTGGGCCGATAGCTGGAAACTCACATCGCCATCACCCAACCAACTTTTTTTCTCTTTCTTTCCGGTTGTCAAAAGGTACAGAAGTGAAAAAAATAACTCGTCGAAATGCAAGGCATCCTAATTAATACTAACCCTTTACCTTTAATTCCCAGTGCAGTGCATCCCGAACCGCTAAACAATGGCCGACGTTGATGTGTAAGTGCCTGTTCCATAGACGAAAAACGCAATTTATGCCTTGCTTGGCGAACCGCTTGTTGATGAAATTAATTGGTCCGTGTTTATGAATTTCCATTGATTATAAATTCTCCAATTACTGAACAAGCAAGGCTGAAGAGAGTTTTTCGAGGCGAGATGTTATTTGAGCGATGATAAAATGCTAATTTACCCTGTTCTCCCCGCCGCAGTGATGTTCCCTCCGCAGCCCCCGTCCTCGATGGCGCCATGGACATTAACACCGCCCTGCAGGAGGTCCTGAAGAAGTCCCTGATCGCCGATGGACTCGTCCATGGCATCCACCAGGCCTGCAAGGCCCTGGACAAGTGAGTAGTCTAAAAATCTTGCAATCAAGATGGTCATACACTTCTTAGGTTTTTAATTGATGAAGAAGTCTAGCAATGCTAGTTTTGTAGTATAAATAATTCCAGTTTGGTTTTAGGGGGCTAAAAACTAACAAGTATATCATATATATAATTTGTGAATCTTTGAGTACAAATGTTTTGAAAACCACGTTTTGAAAATTGCCGGTTTGAGTTCTACATAACCTATTTTCACGAAATCTAACTTGTGCATTTTCTGTTTATATGTATTCTTTTCTGATCATAAATTTATAGGGCAGAATTAATTTATTATTAGTATTTATCACATAATTTTCATCCTAAAAAGAGCAAAGAAATATTTGTTGGCTTATATATAAATGCCATATCTCTAAAACAAGATAGTAAGATAAATAGAATAATAATTGTAGATTTAGTCTCGAGAAGTTTTACCATCTTATGTAGCTTGCATTTGCTGATGTTTTGTGCCTATGATGAAATTAATTGGTCCGTGTTTATGAATTTATATTGATTAAAAACCTTCCAATTACTGAGCAAATGTCAGCAGAGCAAGCTGCATTTAATTATCAACTATTAAGAGAACAATAATCCTAACTGCTTCCACTTTCTTCACCCCCACAGGCGTCAGGCTGTCCTCTGCATCCTGGCCGAGTCCTTCGACGAGCCCAACTACAAGAAGCTGGTCACCGCCCTGTGCAACGAGCACCAGATCCCCCTGATCCGCGTGGACTCGCACAAGAAGCTGGGCGAGTGGTCCGGCCTGTGCAAGATCGACAAGGAGGGCAAGCCCCGCAAGGTGTGCGGCTGCTCCGTGGTCGTGATCAAGGATTTCGGTGAGGAGACACCCGCTTTGGACGTGGTTAAGGACCATCTCAGGCAGAACAGCTAAACTAAACGGCTGTCCCCTGTCTGCTGAATGAGAGACTACGTGAAAGTTTTTTTTAAGCTATTCCGCTAATTGAAAATAAAACGTAATGCACCTGAATCCAGATGAAAATAAAAGAAAGTTGACCTTTTTACATTTTTGGAATGTTCAATTCTAATCAAGCGAATTTTGTAATTACAATTGGGTTAGCATTAGTTCTTAAGGCAGACGATCTTGTGCTGCGGCCAATCCTTCAGCTGGCAGTCACTAAAAAATACAGAAATGTATTAATTATTTTTGAAATTAGCTTATAAGCTTGTAAATCGAACCCACCGAGAGCAGTAGTGCACTTGCTTGCAGCCGGCGCACTTCTTTTTGGCCTTCTCCTGGCAGGTGGCACAGCTATGCTGCTCTCCTCCTCCATCGCCACCCGCTCCGGCATCCTTTGGCTCATCCACCTTGAGATCCTCCATGTTCTGCTCCAGTTCGCAGAGCAGATCCGTGCCATAGGCTTTGCTCAGGCGACTGGCCATAGCACAGATATCATCCTTGTTCTTGCTCAGGAACACCGAGTCCTGATCCTGAGCTATCTGGTAGAAGCCGCCGCTTTCCTCCACATCCTTTATCAGCTCCTCCTGGATCTGCGGAATGTCCTCCAGCAGGAGAGTCTGCGACTTGGCCGTATTGCCGCTGAGTGTCAAGCGGCTGAGGAACATCTTAAGTTCAATAAGCGGCGGCAGTTGGTCCATCAAAGTCTCGTGCATTAAGCCGAGAAGCTAAGTAATCATCGTAAGTTAGTGCTTTAAAATTGGTTGATTAACAACTAACCTTGTTTAACTGCTTGCAGCGTGCCTCGTTGAAGGCGTAGTTCTCCATGATCTCGGCGTTTAGGAGAAGCTGTCGCACACAAAACCAGGCCTGAGCCTCCGGCTTGCAAATCTTGGCCACGTCATCCACATTGGTCCACTTTTCGTCGATGAACTTCTGCATTCCCTTGTTAGTCTTCCGTTGCCAGGGACTAAGAAGATAATAGGAAAATTAAATACATATTCCGGGAACCTTCAAGATCCTTACTAGAGCCCTGCGTGACTCATTCAATTTTTGTTTAATCATGGTAAATTTCTGAAATTTCAGATTTTTCTAATTCATTTCGAATTGAACTATGAATGAATAATTTTTATACAATTTTTGAATTTGCCAGTTTTTTTTTGTGCTTTCCTTTAAGAACAAAAAGTGAAAATTTTTAACAAATCAATGTTAACTGCTTGGAAAATAAAATTCAGGCAGATTTAATCACAAAATGATGGCCCTTTCTTCTTCTAAAGAAATTGTCTTTTGAATTATTTTAAAATGAATGCCATTCATTCATTCAATTCGATTAAACTCAAAATTCAAATTCATTCAATTCTATTAAACTGAAAATTCTAATTAATTCATTCATATAAAACAAAATATTTAAAATAATTCATTGAACCCATTCATGCAGGGCTCTAACCTTACTTACCGAAAACACAAAACATCCGCCATGAGCCAAGGGATGTCATGGGTAACCAGCATACGGCGTGCGGCGCTCAGATGAAACAAACCCACATTATCAGCCAGATAATTCAGTACGGAGATGCAGCGCAGTCCGATCTTATAGATAAAGTCACGTTTCTGGCGTTCCAGCTCCGTGAGCACCGCCTCATCCACATCCAACTTGGACTCGTTCTCATGATAACCCATGCTAACCAGGCCAATCACCTGGGAAACCGCCTGGGCGCAGTAATCAATTAAATCCAGCACCGATTCCTGAAGCGTCTCACAGCCACTGGGATGGTAGAGGCACACGTCCAGGAGAGCCACCAAAGCAGCCTCGTGATAGAGCACCGTGTAGATGAGGAACGTGGCCTGCGGATTGGGATCGATCTCCAGGAGATGCGGCAGAACCCGAGTCTTCCAGAGGGTCACGCAATAGGCCTCGTGGATCAGCAGACGCAGCTTGTCGCGCGAGATGAGGAACTCCTTGACCTCCTCCTCGCGCTTCTCGGCCAGCTCCAAGGAGGCCTGCTGGCTCAGCTTAATGATCATCTCGTGCACTTCCAGCCACTTGGGGCTCCCCACTTCGCGCACCTCGAACGGACGAATGCTCTCCACGAAGAGGTACATCTCCTCCGGATACACAAAGTTCAGCATTTTTGCTCTGTGCAGATTAAAAATTTCTTTAGGAGTTTTCGAAATCAGTTTGTTTCAATGTTCGGCTTTTGTCAATGAGAAGTGAAGTTTGCGGCCGGAAGTCAAGTAAACAGTTTTGGTTGCCATGACAAGGTTGCTAGGATTATGGAATGTTATATGAGGGTATAATCATTTATAATACTGCAAACACTTTCAATAGCCGAAGATACAAATTAACGACGATTTTAGACGATTAAAATATTTTATGCAGGTTCTAGGGGTTTCTGAATATTGTTTAGTAGTAAAAGCTGTAGGAACAAACTGTATATATCTATATTATCGATACAGTTTTTAAAATTTAAGTGACTATTATTAAAAACTAAATGGCGGGACTTTCGAATTATTTTAATGATACCGTACTATGTAAAGCGCCGCACAACTAATGTGGTTGAATTTTTAACTTGTGTCGAATGTGCCTTTTTTACATTTCGGTTTTGTGTAGTTACTATGTAAGTAACCATAATAATTATGATTATAATAATATAACCCATTGTTTTGTGTTTCGAAATTAAAGTAATTATTTAAAAATGTATTTAAATAAAAAGGTAGAAAATATTTTTCAAACGAAGAAATTATTTTTTTGTCGAATAAGAAAAAGCGATAAATTTACATGTATTAATTTAATTATTTTTAAAATTATTCAGAATATTTATCAACACGAGTGGCATAGACCTTCACGTCTGTTCTCCATTTCTTCATCATGGACGTTCGCATTTGGAACATATAAACACCGTTCGGGATGGGAATCTCTTTAATTGTGTTTTCATCGACGGGAAAACCATTGAAAATGATGTTTGGCTGTGGCTGTGGGTTTTACTTTGAGTAAGGGATAATCATTCTAATACCGCATCGACTCTCACCTGCAGGGGACAGGTGATGTTTAAATTTGAAATTTTCATTAAAGGTGTCATCAAAAATCCGAAAAATCCACTGGCCAAATATTGTCGACTAAAAAGGCAGTAGTCCAAAGTCTCATTTAGAAACTGAAAGCGGCGGTTTTTGGCTATTTTGAATACTCCCAAATTTAGCTAGAAAACATTTTTCTATATCTTTAAAAAAAGAGTTCACTTTCAAACTTACAAGGATATCGTCAATGGGATCTTTATATAGAATCACCTCATTAACATAAAGAGCAGCTCGACCATTTTCCCTGTGAATAACTTTACAGGTCTTAAAGTACGTAAACGAAGGATCCAAGGTGCGGCACTCCATTTTGCTGACTCTGAAAACTTTCCCCTCGCTCCAATCCAATGCGATTAAAATGGGGAGTACTAAATTCAATAGGCGATCTTTCATGTTGTCTCATCGATGGAAATAACTGAACTATTTGAATGTCTGGCTCGGGTTTTTAACGGCTCTATTTAACGGCTGGTTTGCTTTGATTGATTAAAATAGATTTTGACGATTTTACTTAATTTTAAACTGTTTTCGGTACTTATGTTAATAATCACTAAATTAATCACGCTGCCCGTAGACGTTGACCTGTAACCGCCAGACTCCAAAAGCACTCACAGATACAACTAGTTTGTATTCGCCTTCGGGTAGGAAGGAAAGAAGGTCTCTCACAGTCTGCTCATTGAATGTCATTTTCCGCACATAAATATCCTTCTCCTATGGGTCGAAAAATGTGATTATTAACCAAATAGTAATAACGGTATACATACGGCATATGGACACGTGTGATTGGCATTGGTGGCGGCCATTAAAGAGTCGTGAAACATATAGAAAATCGGATATTGCTTTGGTCTTCGCATATAGTAGCAAAAGTCAATGGTGTGATTGACCAGAAACAACCTGTATACATTCGACTTTCGGAATATGCTCAGGTTGAACTGGATCTTATTAATGGGCTTGTCGTATTTAATCCCCAGGTGGAAATTCATACCCACTACATTTCGGCTCACCATCTTCAGGAAACACTCCTTGACCTCCACGAACTGTGGATCCAGACTGTTGCAATGAAAGTTGGTGAACCGAAAATGGGCTCCTTGTAGGCCAGGAAATAATACCACAGTCGAAATCAGGTTGAAAATGGCCAAAAACTTCATGTTGAGTGCTGCGCTTTTGCGCTTTTGGTGACAATTTGATCTCATTTCGGGTGGATTGCTCACTGCCATTATAACTAAATCAACCGGACTGAGTAATTTGTCGTAAATAAAGATATATATCTCTCAATCCACAGTGAATAGCAAAAGTTTCTCTTCAAAACATTAACTTTTATTTGTTAAAACTAAGGAGTAAAAACGTTAAATATATGAAAGCTTTTTAAAATGTATTATGTTCAACCAATTTAGTAATTAATAACTTAAATGGTTCAAATATATATAAATCGCAATTTTAACAACTAACTTTTATGGATTCATAAAAACTTTTTGCCACTGAATACCTCTATATTCTTGTTTTTCTGCTTTTATAGTTTGACTGATTGAGTTGTTTGGTATTATATAGTACAGTTTTGTATTTACAATAGACATTTCAAAGTCCCCAATTATAAAACAATTTTCAAAGCTAGCCAACCCAAAAATAACAATTAATTACATGCTATTACTAGAAATGGTATATTTCGCTATACAATTGGTTTGCTTTGTGAATAAATAAATCTTAGCCGAACTCTGATTACAACGTAATAGAAATAGGAAAATCGGCGCAAGGAACAACATAATTAAATGTAAATATTATGTGTTCAGAGTAGTTTGAAACACATTCAGTCGCTCTTTTTTGCAAAAATCTTTATCATCGCAAAATATTTCCTGTTAGTGGCTATTTTTAGTTGTATCATATAGTCACCATTGGAAACCGGAAGATCCTTCAAGTCGCTCTTCTTGTAGATAAACTCATTGACGATCATATCGTGCTGTTAATAAAATATGCTAAAACTTTAGTTCACCTTACAGAATATTGCATTTTATTTCAGTTTCGAAAACCTGTTTAATATTTTAGTTACTCACGTCATAGGGGCAGGAGTGATTTATGTTTGAGATAGACCAGAAGGTCCTGTGCATCATGTAAATTAATGGATGAGCCTTGGGATTGCGCATATAGTAACAATAATCCAGGGTCTGGTTGAATAGAAATGGCCGATATCCGTTCGATTTTTTGTGTAGCGACAAATTGATATCGAAGTTGTTGATTGGCACCTTATAGAACTTCCAGATCATATAGAAGGCGGACACCCCACGCCGAATGACCTTCATTTCGCAGCGGCTGAATTCCGAGAACGACTTGTCGAAGGACTCGCAAACGACGTTCTGCAACTGAAAGGCTCCATTTACGAGTGTTGACCAGAGTAAAGTACAAAATATTCCAATAACCAGACCTTTCGCCATGCTGTGCTATTTTTGTTTGACTTCTCGATTGATTCTGATGTTGACAATTATATGTGGCTGTAATGTGTATACATTTCAATGCCAATTAAAAAACAATTGCAAAAACGGCAAAAACCGATTAATGAAATTGAGATTCGCGATAAATTGCTTTAAAGATTTTTTTTAATTATTCAGTATTATGTACATGTTTACTGTTTTAGAAACCAGTAGAAGACACATTTCTGGATTTTACAAATAATATAAATTTTTAGGATAAAAAATGTGTGAAAAATATTAATTTAACTGTTTTTAATCAACTCTTTTTGCGTAAATCTTAGCAGATGCGCGATACGTTTTATCCGATGCCACTTTCACTTTTATCATATAATCTCCATTGGGTATGGGTAGATCTTTTAAATCGTTCTTCTTGTAGGTAAAATCATTTATTATCAAATCGTGCTGTTGGGAAAGTTTTAAAATAATGGTACTAGTTTGCCATGTCAACATTTTAATACTTACATCATAGGGACAGGAGTGATTTATGTTGGATGCTGATAAAAATACCTTGTGCATCATATAAATTAATGGATGCGCCCTGGGATTCCGCATGTAGTAACAAAAATCCAGGGTCTGATTGAAGAGAAATGGCCGATATCCGTTTGATTTCTTGTACAGTGAGACATTAATATCCACATTGTTGACGGGCACTTTGTAAAGTTTCCAAACCATGTAGAAGGCCGCCATGCCGCGTCGAATAATTTTCATCTCGCAGCGCTCGAAACTCGAATAGGAGGCGTCGAAGGACTCGCAAACCACATTTTGTAACTGAAAATCTCCATTAACTAATACTGACGCTAGTAAAGTCAAAAACATTCCAATAACGAGACCTCTCTCCATGCCCTGCTCTTTCCAATTGATCTATTAACATTTCTGCGAACAAGCATATAATTATTTTCAAAGTTACTCACATGGAAAAAATGCCTAAATAATTAAAAATCTATCTTCTCGATTTGCCGCTAAAAATATGTATATTATGATAATGGATATAATAACCAAAAGGTTTAAATGCATATATTGGCTAATAAAGATTTTCGGTTAGCGGTTATAACCGACTTCTCTCTTACTTGAATGAACTGGTATGAATGAACTTTGGTAAAAGAAAAAGTTTCACACTTAGCCTTGAAATAATTTACAAATATTTACCGACTGCTAAGAACCTTTGGTTTTCGCTGGTATATTTTGTAGTTTCTTAGTTGCAACAATTTCCTCGGTCCACCGCACATGACAACTCCGCAGGACATGACCGGAAAAACTTTAGCAATAAAATGCACGTAGAATGCCACAACAAAATGGGGAAGCTGCAAAACAATGTGCATTAGGTTGATATGTACCACACACGAGTCACGTGGCCCCAGGTTTTGGGTCAACTTCAGGGACCACAGCCAAAGTTGCTAGACTGCTACAATTTTGCTGTTTGATGTTTTCCCCACAGGTTTTCATTGCTCGTTGATTTGTTTCGTTGTCTTGTTGCACTCACCAACCAACTGACCTTGTTAGCCGCCAGGTTAATCAGGAAAACTTTTAATTAGACAAATTATAACTTTGCCCCGGGCATCGGTAAACTTTGAACGGCGGCAAGTTTATTATTCATAACGGAAGTGGTAGCAAGGGTCGCGTCGCGATTACCTTCGCCTTAACTGCCTTAACCTTAGTTATTTATTTTAATAAAGCCACAAGCGGCAGTACAAACTTCGGCCATTTTCCGGCGCTCCGGAGCAACTGCAGCTGCCTCATTATTAATCATTATTGCCTGTGGCCCGGCAATTTGTCCTGATGATTACGGCCACCCCATTCCCAGGACCATCCCATCTCCGATTCTCCGGAAGAAAAGTTGCCACTTAACTGCTCTTTTGGCCTTTGGCCGGCCAAGTGATGCATTCGATTCGAATGGGTAACGATTTTGGAAATGACTCAAAGTCACTGGGATAAAAGTTTTAAAAAAGGGTGTTAAATAAGGAGGATTTAAGAAAGATATTTTGGTTTATATAAATATTTTGTGGACTAAATTTATATTATTTTTCAAACCATAATTTATGAAAATGATTAGAAATACTTATCTAATCAAAAAATGTTAAGTACACAGCATTAAATTATTAGTTAAATCTTTTCTCTTTAACATACTTAAATGACAAATTTTAAATTTTTTAAATTTTAAATTCCTATTTTCCTTTTTTTTTTGTAATCCAAGTGGTTTAAAAGTGATTTGATTTTAACTTTTCATATTTATAATTTTGTATACCTGGTGTTCTAATTTTTTAACAAAATATATTATTTTTTATTTTAAAAATTATAACCGTAATAGATGTATATTTTTTCCTGTGCATCGGTCCTGCGGCAGAGATTTGTTGCTTTGACAATTTGCCTGCTGATTGCTTGGGCAATTGTTCTACAAGTTCGATGCTCGATGCCGGCAAATTGACTTGTGTAGGCTTAAGGGATTACAACTGGGTCGGGACATGTATCGAATGAAAAATGCCTGCGTCAATGGATTCGAATTTCGAAACTGTTACTCATTCGGCCATCCTTTTCGCACAGATACATGTGGGCAATGCGGCGTATGCGCGATGTGCCATAAATTATGTGCCAACTATTTTTGTTGCTGGCCAGGGCCAAATGTGCCAATAAATAACTCGATATGCCTGTCAAAAATGGGGCACAAAGCAGGATGGCCGGGACCCAACTTCAACCGGAAACGGATATACAATTTCAGTAATTTTCGTGAGTGACCAAGTCGAACTCTCAACCGGATGGCGTTGCCAAAAAAGAGGAAATTGCCAAAAAAAAAAGAAAAGAGGAAAGGAGGAAAAACCAGGCCAACCTCTGCCATTCAAAAGCTTAGGCAGTTGATCAGCATGGCCAAGTTTTGCCCTCACTTTTTGTATTTGTTTTTATTGGCGTGAAAAATGTAATAATGCCCTTAAGTTTGAGTGTGTGTTTGTGTTTTGGGCATGCCAACAAAATGTGTGCTCTACTTTATGAGTATCATGTGTGGCGTATGCCTTTCTTGTTCTCTGTTCCACCATTTCTTTAGAGGCCCGAGGCTGTTTTCTATCTGAGCCACTGAGTTGGGCGGGACTTGATGAAGTTATGTGCTGCTCACACGAGTCTGTGTGCTCACTACTTTATGGGACTTTTTCCTTCTTGTTTTTGCTGGAACGACACGACGGCTTATCAAAGGGAATGTTTTGCAGAAAGTGCTGCATACTTTCGGGGGAGCCGATTTTATACTTTTGAGCCGATCAGAGATTCAAGCTTAAACGTAAAATTAAGGTGTAGAAAAACATTACTCGAAAAATATTTTATATTCTAAAAAACGCTTCTTGAAAAGTTTATTATTTTAAATCAAATACTTCTATTGATTTGATGTTTCAGAAGGTTGTAAGAAATGCCCAATAAAAATATTCCTAATATATTCTTTAGTAAACTATGCTTAAATAATATTTAAGAACAAAGAAAAATACTAGCATAAGTTTAGTGATTTTACATAATTTCAACTTAATGTTTTTGCAGGGCATAAAAGTGTTGAGTGGTTATTTTTCCACCGAAGTTTGTCTTTGGCAGGCCCACATTTTTCCCATTTTTTTCCGATTTCCTTTGAGTGTGTGCTGCTGGCCGTGTGAAAATGCGCCTAAGGTCATGGTCAAGAGTCCGAGCCGGAACTGTAGGGGCAATTTCGGTTATTTGAAAGCACTCGCCAGTCGCCCTTTGCCCACAACACTGTCCATTTAGTTTCGCCTTAGTTGCGGCTGCTGCCATCAATCCATTTGGAATGGGACAGTTCCATATTGCTGTTGGCACAACATTTGCCTTGAAAAAGTTTTTATTCTTTCTCACTGTTGGGCGTTTTTGGCAATGGTTTCGCTTTCGGTTTGGTTCGATTTGTTTTGATATTTTGATTTTATTTCTTGCCTCGCTTTTCAATTATTTTCCATTTCTGGAAAAAGTCACTAGACAATTTTGTTGTTGATGCGTTTGTGTCTCTGGATTTTTTTCATTTTTGCTAAAAGTTTCGTAACCATTTGCATTTTGGACTGTGGGGGTCAATACATCGAGGGGACGTGCAGCGAGTTATAAAATCGAATTTGTTGTAGTCGAGTGGAGCTGTGTTGTAGGGCTGAGTGCAATTTTTGATTTGCCAAATATGTTTTGGGGGTTTTTTTCCCCTCTGTTGTGGGGCTTCCGCTGATTGAATTGCCATGTTCTAGTCCTGACGCTGCAGGAGATGAATATTGATAAAAGTGTAGCCAAACGAAGCCCCTGTCCTCTGCTCGTGATCTCTATGAAGCGTGGGGAATTTGTATATTTTTTACCCCCTCTTAACTTTGTTAATTTGTTTGGGTCTCCATTGTTGTTCTCTGGGCCACTTAAACGTGTTCCTGGGCCACACAAATACGTGCGGTTCGTTGTCCTGGCAGCCTAACATGTGGTCCTTTATTGTTTTTTTCGCTCTCTGAACAATTATTTTTTTTTGGGCTTTTATTTCCATATTTTCCGTGAAGAGTCCTTGAGTATATATGCTCGTCTAAGCACGTTAATTGAGGCATTTTTGATGGTGATTAGAGGGGGCCATAAAAAATCAACCAGATTCCCATTTAGATATGGCTAATAAAATGCAATAAACGTTAATTTACTGTCGAGAGGAATTGAACTCGGTAATCTTTCGGTGGATTTTGAAGTGCGTTTCGAGGGGCAATGGCAAATATGAAAGCGGCACTCGAAAATCTTCCATTGACAACAAGTGTCTCGACATGTTTTTCTGAAGCGGCGATACATATATATCCAGAGGAATAGAAGTAGGAGGTTGTGAAGCAGCTGAGGCAAGTGTTGCCAATATATAGAGATATATATTTGACAAGCATATGAAACACTTGACAACGGGCAAACAAACATGACAGACATTTAGCGGGAGTGGGAAGGAGCCATAATATATAGGTAGAGGATATGGCATGAGGCTGTGCCAGACGGATTAAATGGGTGGAGGAGAGATGACGAACGAAGATGGCAGCATTAGAAATTGGCTCTCAATATATTGAATTGAATTGTTCATCATTGCTTGGAGTATGTGGCTGGGAAATTGGCTTACTCAGGCTAAACAATTGAGCTGTTTCTGCCTCTGCTGCACCGACTAAATGAATCTTGAATGCACAAATAGCTTTAAGAGCTTTATCTTGATTTAATCTCATAAAAGTCAGCTTGTGCTTTAGTCCGAAATGTTTAAATAAGATATTAAGTATAAAGATTTGGAGAACTTATGGCTTAGTTGCTCTTTAAATAAATCTTTTTAAAATATGCTTGGTAAATACATCTTAAAATCCTATTAAAAATTAAAATAAAAAATTTATCCGGGCTCAACCGGGATTTGAACCCGGGACCTCTCGCACCCAAAGCGAGAATCATACCCCTAGACCATTGAGCCGCCATGAAATGCTTAAAATATCTTTTAGTCTTAAGCTGGCGAAGACGTCTTTAGGTTTGCTGAAGAGATGCCAAGTCGATATGCATAATTATTCAACTTTTTAATGACCTTCAAAACTGGTTGGTTTTGTGTTATTCGTTGAGGTGTGCATCTGCATTAAAAATATTTATGTTGGTTAAGATAAAATTCAAATTTAAGTAGCTAGAAAAATGTTATAAAAATAAATGACCTATATATTCCCATAAAATTATGTTTTGCATTTAAGAGGGGGAAATAAAAGTCTAGTTTTAATTTTTCTTATATAAAAATTTGTGGCTATAAACGCCATTATAAAAATAGATTATACATAAGTAAAATACCTCATTTAAGTGCCTTTTCCTTGCTCACTCAAGCTTCCCTTTTCCAATTAGTTTGAAGAACCCTGACCACGAACTTTACCACAATTTACTTATCCCCCATCTTAAGCACCTCTCCTTCCACTAATAGAGCCTGTGACCAGTGACAAATGAGAGTGCAAAATACTTGTCGTTAAAACTAATTAAAACCGTTTAATTGCCTTTAAGGACGAACGTGCAGGATGTGAGCAATTTTAATTGCCACGAGGACACGTACAGCGTTGCCTCCAATTAGGAAGCTAGAATAACACACAAAAAAATGGGAAACCGGCCCAATCTTGACTGCTCCTTGTAAGTTGAACATCTGGCCACGTGACAGGCAGGACAAAGCAGGAGTACAAAAAACAGAAAGTGTCCCCAAAAAAGGAGTCGCGCTGTGAGTCAATAAAAAGCCAAATGGCCATAAGAAATGGACGGCAAAGGAACTCGAATTCGGGCTTAATGTGCGTTAAAAGGCAACCTTCGGGCAGGAGTGACTTTAAAGGAAATGCTTAAACCAAAACTTTTGGTCAACTTGCGGGGGGCTGAGAGAAATCGGAAGAAAATGTCCGGAGGGCGGGGCTTAAAAGCTATTGTTGTGAAATTAAATTCCAACTATGTGGGGGGAAGCTGCAGGACGACGACGACGAGGACGAGACGACCAGGTAGATTCGTTCTGGGGCAGAAAGCAGCTTTTGTTATTATACCCGTTACTCGTAGAGTAAAAGGGTATACTAGATTCGTGCAAAAGTATGTAACAGGTAGAAGGAAGCGTTTCCGACCCTATAAACTATATATATTCTTGATCAGGATCACCAGCCGAGTCGATCTAGCCATGTCCGTCTGTCCGTCTGTCCGTCTGTCCGTCTGTCCGTCTGTCCGTCTGTCTGTCCGTCTGTCTGTCTGTATGAACGCTGAGATCTCGGAAACTATAAAAGCTAGAAGATTGACATTTTGCATGCAGATTCTAGGAGTTCCTACGCAGCGCAAGTTTGTTTCAAAAGGGTGCCACGCCCCCTCTAACGCCCACAATCGCATATATACGATTTTAAAAATTTCAATATTTCGGAAAAGTAAAAATGCAGTTTTATGGTGTTTATCAATACCTATCGAAATGTAGAAGAAATTTTTTAAATCGGACCATTCGTTAAAAAGTTACGGCGGATCAAAGTTTTTATCTCCTCCTTCGCACTTCCTTTAGCTGAGTAACGGGTATCTGATAGTCGGGGCACCCGACTATAGCGTTCTCTCTTGTTTTTACACTTCATTGCCGTGGAATTTACTTTGTTGGCCCTTTGTTTCCGACTTGGGACATCGCACCGCAAAAACGCAGGCAAGCGTAAAGATAAAACTTGTGTCGACTTATTCTCTGTCCCCCACATTTGACCCGGATCCCATTTGTTTTTCCTATGAGGTTGTGGGTGTGTGGGTGTGCGTACGATTGTCATAATGTTTGGCCAGGGAAAACAAATGAAAAGCTGTCACTGAACTGGAAAACCATCTCCGCCTCGTTTCATTTCGTCTCGTTTCGTTTCGTTTCGGCTGTGAGCGGCAACAATTTCAGAATTTTATGCCCCACAAAGGGCAAATTTTTAATAATTCCCGCCGTACGCAAATGTTCGAAGGACGAAGGCGTGACAAGGACTCGATAAGGTTATCCTGCCCCAAAAGACTTTGGCCCAACAACTTTTTATCTTTATTGAATTTACACCTTGGCAGGCATTTCAATGCTGCTGATGATGATGATGATGGGCTTGTTGTTAAATATTTTGACATTTCCCTCTTCCTGTTTTCCCGCCCTCATACCCATCAAGTTTTTCCCCCTCAAAATGCTGACAACGTTTTCTCGCTTTATTATATTTATTTTGACAGCCACCGTATAAGGCCGTTATCCTCAGCGAATGCTGCCTGCCGACGTTTTTGTGTGCACTTTATGAAGTTCGAGTGCTGTTTAAACTTTTCACTTTATGGCAGTTGCTTTTCGGCTAACCCCAGAAGGCAGGCTGATTAGTTAAAAGAGATTTATGCATGAGCATCCGGGCACCGTATTTACACATGAACACACTGATAAGAAAACCTGACACAATCAGGATTTCAGAAGAAAGCGTTCAGAAAGTTTGAAAAGAACAAGGACCTTTCTTCTGGAAAAGTATAATGAACCTGCTTTCTAAGAACCCAACATTTTCTTTTACGCGTTGGAGTTTCTAAGAATTGGTATCTGCTTTTTACTTAATTTAAAAATTAAAATGTGGGCGAATTTTCTAAAATTTGTACCTGAGTTTTGTAACTTTTTTCCCGTGCACAAATGAATGTTTGAAGTTTATTTTTATAACGCAACATGTGCAGCACGTGGCGTATGCGTAATATCTCGTTGCGTGCGGCTTTAAGCTGAAGCTTTAAGCTGAAATCCAATCGGCAAGTTGTCGTGTAGTTCTTGTTGCTGCCTCTGTTGCCTACGTGACGTATACGTGATGGGGACAAATGCTGCCGACGCTGATTTTTAACACATGTCCTTCCAGCAGTCCTTGTGTCTCCTGCGTGTCCCTGTGTGTGTGTATCGCATTGCAGGCAGCAATTTAATTTGAAATTTAATGCCAACTTTGCGAGGCGTCGCGTGCCAGGAATACGCATGATGATGACCCAGCCAACTGTTGTCGAGCATACGCATATTACATTATTTTCTCTGCCGTCTCAAGTTTTAGCAGCCAAAGTTTCGCATGCTAATTAGGGGACAAAAAGGCTCACTTTGAGCGTGAAATTCGTCAGCTTTAAGTGCATTAACTTGCGGGAACAGCCGCAGGCGTCAGGCTGTCACAAATAGTTGCGGCACATGCCAAAAATGTTTCGAGGCAGCGCAATTGTTTAGAGCGACGTGCCCGGAAAGCCAACTAGGAAAAGAAAATCGAGAAAAGCATATGCCCGACAAACAGCGGAAAATGGTAAATTAAAAAAAAAGGGAAGGCGGAAAAAAACCGGACAGAGAATGAAAGCATTCTGGCCATGATTAGACGGGCAGCTGTTGATGAATAGCTGAGGGATGTGCGACTTGCATGGCTGATGATGGCTGGCTACTGCATACAGGACGAACTGCTGCTGCGGGAACACAATCAATCAAAACGAGGGCGGGAAGCGGGGGACGGGGGCGTGGCAGCGTGTCATCAATCTTGCAGCCAAGTGCGTATGCGTAATGTGCGTCCAATGAGATGCGCGGGCCCTGGTAATTAATCAGATGTGCGAAAATCCCACACCCACTGCTCCTTACGCTTCACTTCCTTTTCGCACACAGGTTCAATGACACTAATCGTCCTTAAACGACTAAACGCATCCGGCTGATTAAATTAACACCCGATTCCGCTGAGCCTTCTATGGAAATTAAGGATAAGAGAGCAACAGTGGAAAAAATACCATATAAACTATTTTAAAGAAAAAGTAAAGGATATTCAAGGATAATAAAATTTTATATTTTTTAAAAAATAAACGACTTCTACCATTTTTAAATTTCATAAAAAAGGAACTATAAATAGTAATCTTCTCAGTGTGCAGGAAGACTAAAATCTGTGACTGGGCCAACATGCAAATGAAAATTGCGTTCATAATTAAATGTGCATGGGAAAATGTGTAAAATGTGCAGGAAAATGCGGTTACGAGGAGCTGCAGCTTCAGAGATGGGGAAACAAAGGGAGAAGCAGAGCCGGAAAACAGGCGTCGTCATGTGAGCCATACAAAAGTCAGTCCACAATGCCACCGGAAGTGTTGCAGTTGGTAATGGAAAAACACATGACAGCCAGTGGCAGGGGAGGGCGAAACAAAGGAGCCGGAACAAAGGGGTAAGTAATGGAAGGGGTGAAAAGAAGGCTACTGAAAGCTGGGTAATTTCTGCAGTTGCACGATGACCCGTCAGGCAGAACAAAAGTCCAATGTGCCAGAGAAGAAACTATATAGTCTACATATGTATATGTATGTGCGTGTGGCAAAGACAACAATGTTTCAGTCCTGCGAAGAAGGGAAAGTGTCTCGATGGATGTCTCTAAAAATATGCACAACTTTTGCCAGTTTCTGCCACTTTTCTCCCACCACTATTATGCTAGTACTCTATTATGGGTAAAATTTAATTTACTACCCCGGCACAGGACATTCTGATGGCGATGCGCACGATTTAATAGTTTCCTTGGCCAACTTTCATGTGCAGTTGAAAGAGAGATTCCTCACAACCAAATGGCAGAAGTAAATTGATTTAAGTGCATGTCGCAGCATATTGCAGATGGTCTTTAGACTCTGGACCCATGGACTGGCCCTAAATCATTTAACAAGCTTCCATCCTCGTTTGTTGCTTATAAAATTTTGCTCGTAAAATTGTTTATGTGTCTGCAATGAGCGGCGTCGCCACTGCATCCTCCTTTCAGTCCTGCTCCTGCTGCCGATTTTGTGTTTTTCCGCCGCAGGAGCAGCTGCAGTTTCCGCCCCGGCATTGCACTCTAATCACATTTTGTGTGCTTCTCCCCTTCGAACTTGTAATTGGTTTACTCCGCTGCAGTGTCGAGCTTTTAATGAAGTTGTTCCCGGGCTCCGAGGAAAAGCTGCCGGAAAAGTGGATGGAAAAGCGTGTGGGGTTAGGTGCGTGAGTGTGCGGCAGAGTGTGAGAGGTACAATACCAAAAAGAGAAAAAAACTTGAAGAGTGCTGGCAAACGATCAACAAATTGGTCGAGTTGCAGCTAATGGCTCAGAAATGTGTGTGGCAACCGAAAGCGAAATGGAAAAAGATACGTAGGTAGTGAGCCATATGTTGCGAGTGACATATATAGTTCCTCCATTTTGGGTCAAGTTTGTAAATGATGCGTAACGTAAGTTTAAGAAGGGCTAGTCAAATTTGTAAGTGCAATGGAAACAATTGGTTTAAAATGGCTGTATATTAGGTATATAAAAATGATATTTAATTAAAAAGTTAATTTTCTGCCGGTCCCCTTGACATTTTCACCAAGCAGAGATCAAATCGATATAGTAAATAAGTTAAACACTTTTAAAAGATAGAAATATTTAAAAAAAATTGACGGCCGAAATAGTCCGCAATATTTATCCCAATAAGTTATAAAAACAGTAAACAAATCAGAGATTAAGAAGCCAAATTAAGCGAATCAATAGAAACTTTTCTAATCCGTTGGCTTACGAGATAACCACAAGCAAATACAGTTCACCAAAGATGCTCGCCAAACAGCCAAATGCAATACTGCCCAAGGACAGCTGGCAAAGTTTATTTTTGTTATCAATTTGGGTTACTGGCTAAGTACAAACAGCAATAAACATTTCCCCAAGCGTTGACTATTAGGGCAAAGATTTAGTACTCGAATGATTCCCCCCGCCATGTGTGTGTTGGTTTGTATTTCAGCCATAATTCTATGGAGAGCCCAAACAACCTTGACACGCCTTCCAGAAACGTTATGGGTAATGCCTATACTAGCAGTTACCACACACGCCCTTTTGTTCATTCAAGTTGCTATCCCATTTCCCATTCCCGATTCCGATTGCGTTTTAGTTTTTGTTCTTCGGGCTGCTCTCTATACTTTCGGGCAGAACTTTTGCGACATTGGCACTGGCGAATGATTTAAAACTTTTCTTGTTATTTTCGTCTTTAACAAGTTTTCCGGGAGCCTAGAAACCGGAGTCCTGGACCGGAGCTATGGCCCAACCGAGATGGAACAAGGCCACCCAGGGGCACTATTTGCTGCCGGCAAAGTTGTATTCAACAAATTAATTTAATGTCAGACACAAGACGCAAACTTGCCGGGTTGCGGCTTGCATCGCTCGGAATATTAGACTGGGGAGTGACTGGAGTTTATTCTAGTTTCGCCCCTTGTTTTCTTTTTGTTTGGGCCTTTAAATGAAGTGCCGGTGACATAAATTCATTTAGGACAGGCGCTAAAACGGAAGCCAACTTTTATGGATGCTAACATTTAAGTATTTCATGCCAACTAGTGGGTGATGTTGGAAGTTGGGTTAAGGGAGTGACAGGTGATAAGGTGGGCTGTCGGTATTAATCTTTAGGATCTGAGTTTTGGTTGGGCTAAAAAAGAATACACAACAAAAAAACCTACATTTCTGGTATTTATACTGGTAAAATTGATAATAAATAATATCATTTTTTCCTCTCGGAGATTCTTTGACTTCAAAAAAGAGAGTAAGAAGCAATGTGACAACCTTATAAAAATTTGTAATTACATACCCTCAACTTTTTATTTTTTATTTAAAGCATTTCCTTAATCATGGCTTTTTAATTTCCATCCAAGTAAGTGGGTTAAGTGCAATAAACCGAAAGGAAGCCACACACAGAACACATTACAGAACAGCCAGCGGCAAAAGCTTTAATCTTAAAGCCCTGCCAGTTACCAAAATGTCGCGTGGGTCTTAACTGGAATCAGGACTTCTTACCACCTCCGAATAATAAACCCCCGGCTCCGCCAAAGCACTGGCCATTTGGTAAGCAAGCAAGCTGAAACACTCCGGATTCCGGAGTGGAGAATACCGCACTTACACTGCCATTTGCTGGCATTACATTCATTACGAGGGCAGAGCTTGCCACCCAACTCCGTCCGGGATAATTGCACTTGTCAGCATTTGTTTTACACTGACCAACATATGACCCCCGAAGTTACGTATTTACATTTTATATATACACCCTATACGCCCCAGTTGAGAATGGCGTAACATAAATTGCCATTGTGTGCAATAAAGTGCAAATAAAATAAAGTAAAACTGCAAAAGTTTACATTTTATGTATAAATATTGTATGTGAGGGTAAATCGTTGGCAGTGCCATTCCCCCTATTTGGGGATGTTGCGAATTTATTGCACGCCATTTGAACGTTTTGCTGAATTATTGTAAACGTAAATTGAAAATGGCAGAGTGGGCAAAAAGAAGGCAAATAAATATCAAGGAACGTTTCCTTGTATTTTTTTTTCATTTTTTTTGCGGCCTGGTCAGTGCAGCGTAAAACAAAGGCCAAACAATTGCATTACATGGTCCAGAAAAGAAGCGGTTCGGATGAGTGCCCAAAGCTGCTTTTGCGGCAGTGCTTTAAAAACCCTTTAGCAAAAATATTTACTCAGGACCTCAGGACTCTCCCTCTCTCTGTCTAGACATTTGCATTTCCATTCAAATCTAAAACAAATTCGCCACGCACAAAAGCCAACAAAAATCAATTTTCCCTTCGCACAAATAAAGGGGTTTTGAAAGTGATACAAATTGGGGTAGAAAGGTCAAATATTCACCCCGAAAAATAAAAAAAACATTAAAGGATTAATGTAAAATTTAAATATAGCCAGAGAGAGACACTCGAAAAGCTTGCAATAAAATGTAAATATTTTATAGATAAGTTCCGAATGAGAGTGAACCCTTTTTTTTGCTGCCCTGCGGTTGCGGCCTTTGTTTGGACCTTTTTTAACCTGATTTTGACAGGGCTAATGGGCTTACACCATGTTGTTGTCTGCTCATCGGGCGGGTAAATGGGCCCTGTGAAATTCCGGGAAGCTTAGCGGTTCATCAAACCCTGCTCAGTGGCTTAGGCCGCATTTAATTCAATCGAAAGCAGTGAAAAGTGCAGGAAGGGAATTACGTGATATGCCAGATACCCAAAACAATGGCAAAGCGAAATGTCAAAGTGCTGCTGGCTCAATTTTGTGTCAACGACGTAGTTCAGGTAATTTCCGCAGAAACTTTGGCAGCCATTTTGTCGCTGACATTTTATTTATGTGCGCCCATAACTCAACTGTAAATGCTCACATACCAACGTGCCCGCATCCTCGCACACACACAGTGAGCACACACACACATACGGACACATTAGCTAGGACGAGCCAAGTGCTTCTAGTTTCCGTTTCCGGCGCAAAGTTGCCTGGCAGCCTTGCAAAATTAACAACAATGGCGGTGCTAAAGACGTCGCCTCATCTTCGCAGTGTGTGCGTGTGGCTTTTGTGGCTTTAAGTAGAGAAATGTGCCAGGTCACTGGGGGGTGAAACGGGGATCCCCCGCCATTTAGTTGCTGATTTTCTTACACTTTTTAGCGCTGCTAGTTCGCCGTCATTTTACGGTGAGCTTTCCGTACGTGCAAGGCATTACGACTCCTGCGACTGAATGTGAATGTGAGTGCGAATATGAATGCATTCTGTAGTTTCGGTAAGGGGGGCTAAGCGTTCGAGGTGAGGCTGCCACGATATCTGACTGCGTCTAAGCACCGGGGATTTATGTAGTCCTCTTGCCCCCGGCACACGGCCAATTGAAATGTCACGTCGGACGAAGAATGTGAGCGTAATGAAGCGCTTAATGTGGTGGGAAATTGGGAAAGGGGTGCCAATCTAATCAAGGGATAGGAATAACTTTAAAATGTAAACGTAAAAAATCGTAAACTTTCCTTTCAGCTGCATTATTATCATCAATAAGATAACATTTCTTTAAAAAAGGGTTTTAATTTAATGCTTTTAGCTTGAGTCATGAGACTAAATTGTGTTCTGTAAATATTTAGCCTTGAATAAAAACAATCATGATTATATTAAAAAAGGGAAATCGATTAATTTATGAAATCAATTTCACAAAATATTAGAGCTCATCAATAATGTTTAACCTCATGGAAATGTAACGCAAAAAGCCCCAGCAAAATTGAAGTTATAAAATTTTAAACAAGATAAATTTAACTACAGTTCGATTCCAACATAATCCACATGAGAGAAACAGGAACAAAATTACTAATAGGATCAAACGATTATGATTCGTGGTAAAATAAATATTTTAAAAACAATAAATAAACACAGTTCTTCCTGGCTTTATTCAATGGGCAATCACACGGCGCATTGGCTCGTAAATTCAGTACCGCTCGCCACTTCCGCAAATGAATTGAAAACATCATTTGGCTAATTAGCATTTGATAATCCCACCAGGAAGCGTAAAACCATAGTTTTAAATAAATTCTACTCTCGCCATTCAGCGGTCACTCAATGCCATTTCAAATGGCAAAGATACATTTTCGATTGTCATATTTTCGACCATTTTCCATTTCGATTTCCAATTCCATTCTCTCTGCCCCAACCAATCCGTTTCTATGGCAGCCCGTGTGCATGGAAAGCATTTTAAAATGTCAATCCAATGAATGTTTTATTTGTGACGATGCAGCAGCAGAAGCAGCCATCAATTTATGTGGGTTCGATATGGGATAATGGCAGCTGGCATTTTATTTAATTCGCACGACTGCATTCGATTTATGCATTTGAAAAGTTCTGTGGTGTGGGACCAGCATCTATCTAACATATACATTTTTAAGTTTTACTTTTATCCGAGTGAATAGAACCGAAACTTGTCTAGCAAGTTCGAGCCCGCTGATAGCGACAGCAATTTGCGTCTTCACTTTCAATGCTCCACGGTCTCCCATATACATATATATGTATCCCCACTCTTGATATCTTGGGTTTCCCTCTTTTGCTGCTGCGATGGCAATGAACTTCTGCGGGATGCAGTCGAGAACCTCAGACCTCAACTTACTTTATCTGTATCTATCAGTTGCCCAGTTGCCCGAGAGCTGTCAAACTTGTTTTGCCCGCCAACGAAACCGAAATGAAGCTTGTTTCGGTTCTGTTCTTGAAGTTCTTGCCGTTCTTGCCTCCTGTGGTACACGTTGTATGCCACATGTGCAATCCAATCTTAGCCAACGACATTTGCTGACCTTACGGATACGAAACGATAATGTTACGCTCTTAAGCAAATATCTACCGATATTGTGTCCTCCGGACCGAATGCATATAAATGAGCAAAGGAGCCTCAAGGATGTCTGACACGAGCTCGTTTCCGTTGTCAAAATGCACAGGAAAAAATGAAAAAGGGAAATAGAGTCAGGTAAATTCTAAAATCTCAAATTTTTATTTTTTTAAATATTTAATACTTAGGGAAATTGATTTCTAATAGAGCTATATATTCCAAGGTACATATTTTCTTTCTACTCGTAAAACAGCTTGAAAATTGCTCATTCTTTATTTATATTACTGACTTCATTGACCTATAAATAATCACGCAGTCTTTGTTTTGCCAATAAAAGACACACGTGTACACTGTACATATTTAATAAGGAAAAAAAAGGGTCTTAAAGTATAAGCTTTAAATGATTTTTTTTTGTATTATAAAGAATAAATATTTGTTTTATTAAATAATATTTATTATTTCATCTGCTTGATGAAATTGCCCATTTCATCAGAAAGTTTTTTAGTTTGGTTTGATAATTTTTAAATTTGTAATGGCCCAATATAATTTTTGGCCTTAAATAGTTTTTTGCTACAATTTAAAAAAACTTTTTCAGTTTGGAAATCATATATTTCATTGGAAATAAAATTTTGGGTCAGTGTAAGCCCTTAGGGGGAAAAGAAAATCTTGCGGTTTCTGCTAAACCATAGGCCTATAAAAACCCGAAACCCTTTTGCACGCACTTCATTATCTAATCGATTCAAGTCCGGAATGAGTGTCAATATCTTAAAGGATATTTTGTCCTGTCGGTGGATTAAAGTTTCGGCTAAGCCTCAGAGAGCAAATCATGTCGTCGAAGATTTCCTGAGACTGCCCGTGTTCTTCTACAATACCGTGGGTATAGAGCCCTATGAAACTGACCGAAAACCCGGATTTTGGTTTCAACTCTATTTTGTGCTCAATTGTATCAACACGCTGAAAGTACTCGCTGAAGAGCTCGTATTTATGGGAATCACATTTCGGGAAGATGAGGATTTCCTTGAAAGCTGCATCATATTGGGCTACGTGTCCTTCGTGTTCGTCGGCATTCTCAAGTTAATTACGGTGCTGATTAAAAAGCAAAAGCTGACCCGTTTGGTCCGCCAGTTGGAGTCCTGCTTTCCGACACCCAGTCAAAAGGATCAGGAGGAGTATGCTGTGAATAGCTATTTGAAACGATGCAACATTTTCACAAGAGGCTTTGGTGGTCTCCTTACGATTATGTTTTTCGCGCACAGCCTGTTACCCATAGTCATATACTACTATCAGATTTGTGTGATTCATTTGCCAGATGCGAAGCAATCTCTGCCATTTTTCGACCTATGCATTTGGGAGTGGAGGGAAAGCTGGATTTTTTATCCCACCTACGTTCTCCAGTCGATCGCCGGTTACACGGCCACCTGCGGATCCATATCCAGTGACCTCATGATCTTTGCCGTGGTTTTTCAGATCACTATGCTCTACAACAGACTGGCTAAAGTTCTCAGGGAGTTCGAGGTTCGGAACCATAGTGAAACCAATGGAGCCAATAAGGATTTTAAGGCGCTGCAATCCCTGATCGCCCAACACATCCAAATACTTCGGTTGGCTTAAAGATTATCAAAATTGCGAAAACATCGATAGATTTTTTTTAGCCATGGTTGATATTAGCGATAGTATCGAAAAAATATATGTGATTAAAAATGTGTGCTCGATTCAAATCAAGATCAACGCTTAAAAAAAGACTAAAAATGTAATATGTTACCCAAGCGATACTATCGATAATATTCAAAACGATCGATATCATCGATAGTGCTATGGATCCTTTTACCAACCCTAAACTTAAGTACCAAACAATAATATTAATTTAATTTATTTTAAGGATCAACGACGTGATGAACGATGTCTTTGGAGTTCCCTTGCTGTTAAACTTTCTGGCCTCTTCACTGCTTGTTTGCCTGGTGGGATTTCAATTAACCATCGAGTTCAGTCCCGCATACTTTTTGAAGCAGATGCTACTCCTGGTTTCGGCATTGGTAGAGGTTTATCTCCTCTGCTTCTTCAGTCAGATGCTGATCGATGCGGTTTGCTATAATGACAACTTCCTAAGATCTAACCCACTAACCCGGCAATTTCAGAGTGAGAATGTCAGTACTGCGGTTTACGAGATGAATTGGACCGAGGCCGACACACGATGCCGGAAAATGTTAGTTTTCCTTTCAATGCGAGCCCAGAAGCCAATTTGCCTGAAAGCTACCATAGTCCTGGACTTGTCTGTTGAGACCATGAGCATCGTAAGTTCCAGAGGTTATAATTATTGCATAAATATTTGTTTTAATTATTGTATTTCATTATAGTTTCTTAGCATGTCTTACAAGTTCTTCTGTGCTATTCAAACTATATATAATTAAATGCTTATCACTGATAAGTTATCAGTGTCATTAAGAAAAACTAAAATATATTAATATTACTCAATGAAATGTAGAAAAACTCTAAAAATAAATATTACAAAATTAAATCCAAAGATATGAAATTTAGGATGATAACTTGTAAGAGTACAGTGTATGTGGATGGTAACAAGGAGATACATAGAAAACAATCAAATGGCTGGCGAAAAGAACACAGCCGCCTGAGGAAAAGCGGAAAAGCAGGCAGACAAAAGATGGCCTAAGGTTTCCCAAGTACTCCTCGTCTTTCCCCTTTCCTATTTCGTTCAGTCATTCATTCTCGCATTCATTCGGCTGCCTGCAAAATGTCGCTTTGCATGTGTGAGTCCCTATATCTCCGCTTTGGGCCACAGGGCGTATACGTAATGCTGCCGCCAAGGCGGCTTTTGTTCAACATGACAAAGACATGACAGCGACAGCAGCAGCACGCAAGAACTACAACAACCACGAAATGGTGCTCTTTGTAATGCTTTTAATGCTTTCAAAATTCTCCCTGGATTGATTTATGGCCACGGTGGAAGAAAGGAAGGCAGGCAGGACCAGGAATAGGACTTAAGACCAGGCATTGACAAATCAATGGGCAGCTTTAGAGGTCACAAAGATGAGCTGGCCATTCGGGCGAGTGGGGGCAGGATTACTGGGCAAAAACTTATGAAGAAATATCTTTTGGCGGCTTTAAATTTATTGAAGTCCCTTGATAAATATCGCCCTCGCCAACGTCCTGGCCATCCATTTATTAGCACCGAATGACAACTGAGGCACTCCATTGTCACCAGAGCATTCATCAATTTCACTTACTTTCGCATTTTGATGGAAAACTGGCAGCCAGAGGAAAACGAAAAGAAATCAATGGCCTTGGGTGGGTAAACATTGTCTACTCCTTTGCTTTGTTTTGCTTTCATTGAAAGTTCTGTGCTGTTCTAGCTGATTTGCATATAGAAAACTTGTTAATAATGCCAGCTGAGGTGGGATGGAAATGGGAAAATACCGCCCCCTAAATCCGACCGTCGGTAGCAACAACTTTTCCAACCGGCTTAGATGAAAGTTTTCTGATTGAGTTTTTGACAGTTTCTCTGAGGGATTCTTATCCCCCACCCCCATCCCGAATAAAGGTGTCTGCACTAAGCTTGTTTTGATTTTCCGTTTATTGTTTTTGCTCAGCTGCCTTGGAAAAGTTTGTTCGGCTGCTAATTGCCTGAGCTCATAATTAGAACAAATGCAAATGGATGTAACGAATTTTCCCCTCCGAACCGCAGAACCTTTTTCCGCCCCGAATATTTTTGGTAAATTTATGCAAATGACGGTGTGCGTTAAAATTCACGACTAATTAGCTCGAAAGTTAAATGGAATCACAAAGTATTCGGCATTAATTTATGTTGGAATACAATTTTTGTGACGCCTGACAATTTTTTCTTGTTTCCTCTGATGCTGCCACCACGATTTGCATAAACAAATGCAAACGAATGCCAAATCAACGGGCCGACAGGAAGGCGGCTGCCACGCCCACCTGCTGTTCAGTAAAAGTTTTAGTCATTCAACTTTGGCCATGCAGAGAGCATTCAGCATTTATACTTGGATGCAACAATGTGGAGAAACTTTTTGGACAACATTTCGCATGTGAATAGCAAAAATGTTGAATGCCATAACACTATGCAAAAAGAAACTTGGGAAGGAAACTTGAACAAAATATGCAATTTTTTCTTTGTTTCTTTTAGTTTGTATTAAAATGGCAACCGTCTTGCATTAAATTATTTAATTTATTTTACATATAATTTTACAAAGGACGTGTTCAATTATTGTGTCACGTGGTCTGTTCCACATCCATTTGGTTAACACTTTAATGCGTTTCACCGAACATTGTCGGATGAAAACAAGAGTAATTTATCGCATGGGCCAATTTGTGGCTTAAATAATTACAATTAACAATTGTTTTTCCCTCCGTACATAATTAAAATGGAATGTTTTGGTCAAATGGTTAAAGGATAAGCTTTTTTTGTCTGGCATATAAAGGCTTAACAATTTCATCAAATTAGGGATTCAATTTAATTTTTGAATTTTAATTTGTTTTTATACTTTATTATTAGGATATAAATGAAATCAAAAAATGTAAATGTAAATAATATTGTAATTTTGTTATTAATTATAAGCCATATAAGATGGCAGATATTTGCCTTCTGTACTTTAAAATTCAACATTTAAGTCCCACGATTGAGTTCGTGTAAATGGCTGTCTGATTCGTATTTCCCTTGTTCAGATTTTTGACAGTACTTTCAAATGAAATGGCGAAAATGCTGGTCCCTCGATTTCCCCAAAGCCAAAAAGAGAACGACGCGAATAGCAACGAAATCCGCGTGCGAGCATTTCGAAATTCGACTGTTGTCGCTGTTGAAGTTGTTGCAATTAGCCCCGAAATGCGGTTCAATTAGGGTAGTGCCCGCCCCCGGGCCGTGGGCGGTGGGCGTGGTCTGGGGGCCCACTGGCCGCTAATTTGCATATTGCATTACATGAATTTTCCAAACTAGTCAAGAGCTCGGGATGCGTTACGTTGGTATGGAATCCGTTTACCGAGCACAATGTTGTCCGGCTTAATTAAAAATTTTACGCCGCTTGCAGTGCATCAATAATTCGATTGTCTGCTGCTGAAAGTGGTAACTTTGTTTTGTAAATTTCCAGAACGATACTCTTAAAGCCCGTGTGCTGTATTGATTTTACCATAAACATCCTGTTGGCTCCCATAATGCGGCCGTTACTTCGCAAATCCAGGTTGTCTGGTCGTATTCCCTTAAAGATAAACCGGCGTAAACGTCAATTATGGGGGCGCACTTCCCGGTAACCCAAGCCCGGATGATTGAATGACGGAGGCCCGTTGTCGAAAACAAAAACTAAGCAAACGCTTAAACCTCGTCAACGCCAACAGCAGCGATGGGAGTGACATTTTTTGAAAGTAATCCCGACGAAATGTTTGATTTATGTCAACGTGAGGAAGGGGCTGTCGACCATTAGTTGGTCGGGGAATATGCGGGCCATGGGTGTAGTGTTTCAGAGGGACAAGTGGGTTAAACAACTTTAACACCCGCGAAAAGTTGTAATTCGCTGGAATTCAGATTAAAGAGTTTGTATTAATAAGTGGGAGGGAGAAAGACACATTCGGAATTCGAACTGGACTACTTAGAACATTCACATATCAAATTGATATGCCGGATATCAAATCTAAATCAAATCGTTCATTGTTTTATATGAACTTTTTGCGGTGTACACAAAATGTTATATATGCAAAGATAAGTTAGATTTGGAGGAAAAAAAGTTAAGTATGTAATAAGATTTGACTAATTTTGACTAAATTTCATGTAATATTCCCAAAATATATAGGTTATTATTTATTCACTTTAAATTTATGCAAATATTCAAAAACTTCTGTTCATGTTGTGCCTAGTGGTTTATATTTTTTGCAATTAATTTTATAAACAGCAGCATAAATCAGAAGCTAATCTATTTTGAGTGACAATAAAGATAATAAACTAATTAAAGTCCAATCAGGTGGTTAATTTCCGGTCATGTACCTATAATTAATCAAACGCTTGGATAAAATCAATTATAATTTTAACGGGTAAACCAGTCGATAGAGGCGGGGTTGTGGGCTCTTAATTTAGTTTTTCTGACAAAGCAATTAACCAAAAGTTCACACAGGAATATGCAAAGGGACAGGAACAGACAGCTGGCCAATAAAATCCATATCCAGAGCAGATCACCCACCTTGAATTCTCGGAAGGCAACATACGGAAAGGGATCCTTCTGGGAGATCATGCCCAAAGTTATCATCTCGCGGAGGGTTTGCTGCTTCCAATACTCCACGATTCCGGCACTGTGGGCCCGATGGATCAGATCATTAATATGATGTTCGTAGATGGAGTTGGACTGCATGACCAGCGATAGAAGGACACTGGTCCTGATGATCCGCAGATCGGGTTGAACAGTAAAAACGGGTTGCTTGAAGAGCTCCTGCCGCTTGGCCACAATCATCCATTCGGATGTTAGAACAGAGAAAGCGTGCGATCTATTAAGGCCACTCCTTAGTGCATTATACTCCCCAGTCTCCTTGAAAGTCAACTGATCCCTGAGAACTCTAATGGGTCGCTGCCACATGAAGTCGTTAAGGTAGAACCTCTCGGCCTCCTCGAAAAATACGGTAACTGGGGAGTCGCGAAGTTCCGGAAAGTTAGAAATCTGCCTTGAAGTGGGTCTCTTGGTGAGCAGGGTCTTCAGATGGGCCGCATAGAGAGTACTCAAAACCAAGCCAAGTAGAAACAAGCTGGCATTGGTGACCCTCGAGCTGATCGTGTGCCCGGCACTCATATTAAAAGACTGTCCCATAATGCCCGATATCATGCGTTCGTTGAGGATCAGATTCGACCAATCCACCTGTTTCTGCAGCAACAGCGGTCCAAAGCAAGTGTCCAGGATGGTGAAAATGCAGTAGAAGATCAGCAGGACGATGAGGAAATTCGCGCCCACCATCACCACATATACATCGGCGGTGGGTATTTCCTGAGCACGCGGCACCATTATGAACCAATCCTCCTGATCGTAGATATTCGAGAAAATACCCAAATCACTAGGCATCTCAAAGCCACACAGGCTGATGGGCATGTTGATGGTCCCGTTGAGGGTCATATTTCGGAGCAGAATCAAATTCAATCGCTCACCCTGCTTAATGGGTCGTTGCCAGCGAAAGGTAAAGTTGTAGATCCGAGTGAATTCCAGCAGGAACTTGTAAACGTAGCCAGTCATCTGGAGTTCTCCGGTCCTCCGATCGCGATAGACAATCGAACGTGGTGGAAATTGATCGGGTAAAGTTATTATATATCTGCCATTGTAGTTCCGAACCTTGGTGAATATGGGCGATTGCATGGGATTAACTTTTAACCACCTTTGCGGAGAAAATGGCTGCAGTCGATATATCCTATTTTTCTCTGCAATTACAGCAACGTGAAGAAAACGTAGATGCTCCGCCGTGTTGGCAATGTCGGCTGAGGGGCTCTTTTCCCATTTCCTTAATAGCAACACCCTCACCTTCCGCATATTCAAGAGGCTCCGGTCGAGTGCCTGCCACAAATCCGAGTCCAACTGCAAATTTCCGGTCTGCCAAATCATGACGAGCATTTCGTTGTTGAAGCTGCCGCGCGCATAGAAGTCCATCTGCTCGTTGAAATTCAAAACCGGCCAGGGAAATCGCTCCAAGCCAGATGCATTGCTCTGCTGGCTGTGCCGGAGTAGCAGGACCGTTTCGTGGGGTTTATCCCGGTAGATGCTTCCCAGGATGGGATTTATCCACCTCGTGTCGTTGAACAGCAGTACAACTGGAACTAGTAGCGGCCACATGTCCAGGCGGAATGATGGAAAAACCAGGCATACCCAGCATTATCATTCAAATAAACGCTAATTAGCGGAGGTTACAAATGATTTGGGGGCGCGCTAATGGAGCTACGGATTGCAGGGCATTGAAAAATGGGCGTCATTAGCATTAAGTTTTACGGCTTCACAGGCTCAATTATAAGTTCGAGAAAATTCGGGAAGGGGAAAGAAGGAAATTCGGGTGGGTGGCCTTCAGTTATTCCATCTCCGGTTGAATATTTCAGAATGATTTGTGTATTGCCTTCGAATATTTGAACGCTTCTAATTGCCTGGGCAAATTGCTTTCAATGTTTTTCGTCAAATTTGCATATACCTTCGAACACATCCTTTTGACTCCATTAAGCCTGTTTGCAATTGATTTTATCTCGGTTTCGGTTTCGGTTTCGGTTTGGGGTTTACTTTCAATCAAAATGTATTGCATTTGTAGATTGATACCTCCTGGGCATTGCTGGCCAAAAATACTAATTGCTTTGGCTTGAATAATGTATTGTTTTAATTTTACAGAAGCCACACAACCCATAACTTTAAACTGCTCATCAAGTTCTCAACAAGTTTTTACCACTTCCGCTTCCTGGGTGCTTCTGCTTTCCCTCAATTAAACAAGTTAAATGGGTAAAAAGAGAGGGGAAAACGTTGCTTGAAGAGCGTGTCGCCTTAATTTTCACGCGAGTGCATATTTGATTTTCCCTTTTTATTCATATTTCCGCCGTCTGCTCTTATTTCGTGTTTTTGCATAAAGTCGAGACGGAGAAGCTTTTCATTTCCTTCTCCCCGTCGTTGACATGCATAAAATTGCAAAGAATTGTCGCTTGGCATACATAAATTATGCCGAATGGCCTGAGACTTTTCCTTAGCCGCGCAACACGGCGTATGCGTAATGTAACATTAATTGTATTTATTTGCTTTGCTGATTGATTTCCCCGGCTGAAGAGGATTTAACGGCCTACAACTTTTCCCCGGGACAATCTGGGACAAGACAATTTGGTTTATCAAAGTCATTTGGCTCCTGGCCCAGAGGCAGCCACGCCCACATAAATTAACGCAGACTTAACGAAGCGTTAACACAAAGGACGAAGAGGTCCTGGAAGCGACCCCAGACTCCTGCCGACTCCTGCGACAATAAATTTATTGGTTTTATCCTGAAGCTTATCAAGTTCGCCTCGTCTGTTCATCTCATCGCACAACATGTGCAGTAAATTTTTATGTCCAATGGCTTTCGCCTCCATCGCGATATAAGTAATATAATTTATGCACAAAATAATGAGCGTGCTTTTAGGCGCAGCTCGAATGGGAAAATATGTGTGTGTGTTGGTAAAAGTTATTAATTGATTCGGCTTTAAAGCTCCGGCAGGTTCATCCTTGAAAAGTGGGCGGAAAAATGGAAAAGTTTTTCATTTTCCAGCAGCCCACACACCACTTGAAACCTGAAGCCGAATCCCTGTTGATGGGATTGCCTAAGTAGGGTTGCTTAAGATTTTTCGACAATGTGTTAAGTGAAAATTGACACAGGCCAAAGGGGAAAAGTTTCAATGATTGAACGTAGGCATTTCCCAAAGTGGAAAGGCTTTAAAGGTATCCGTATCTCGGGAGCATTTAAGGTCTGGCAGCCAGGCAAAAGTTGGCCATGTTAAGCTGTGTGAAATTGTTCGCCATTTTGCGGGCGCCACAGTTTCAGCTGTTCGCTTTTTTAATTAAAAAAGTGGCCAACTGAAAAGGGGGCGACAGCCATTTGAACTTGTTCCTTGCCGCTTTTAATTTCCAATCTCTATTCCGGAGCTGCAGTGTTGCAGAAACTCTAGACAAAAAAGTAATTAAAATACTGCAAATATTTGCCCAGTTCGAATGCATTTCGCCCCGATCTCAGCCAATTCTGCAAGTCGCGCTGGAATCCTTGACCGCATTCCGCATACCCCCACTGTCCCCCCGAATCATCCTGGCGTCTAATACTCGGGTATGAGTGTATCCACCATTCATTTGTCTGCGTTCCGTGTCGTTTGCCTGACAACCAGGCCGCATCCTTTTCGAGTTTGCGCTTGTTTGTCATCCTTTTTGCGGTCCCCAGCTTGTGCCCTTCATATGATTGCGGCTTCATGCTTTTGCATATTTCCCATGAATACCATTTTTGCACCCACACACACACAGGAAGCACGAATTATGCGTGAATATTCGCAGATATGCGAACTGAGTTGTCAACAAGCTCAGGTTGTGGCTGTCTCAAAAACCGCCCATATATTTGGTTACTCTGGGTATGCCGAGAATTTAGTTGTCAACCTTGGTTTGGTACAATTTGGGGGGTTCCTGCAGCTGACATACGTCTTTGTTGAGAAAGGGGGCCAATTTTTAAGGCAATATTCGCCAAAAGGGGTTAGTATGTATTGCTTGGTATCTAAAACATTGATACTTTCTATTTATTTTGGAGTCCTTTAATTTAATTAATATAATCATAAATTAATGTTGTATTTTAATTTTTTAAATCAATGTCAATTAAAATAAATTTTATAATATAAAAGATAATGCTGAAAGAGTGTAAAATATGTGTGAAATGTTTATTTATTCGTATCTTTTATCTTTTCTTTTAGCCCTGTAAAATAAAAATAAATAAATATTTATTTTAAAGCCATTTAATGTTATCTAATTTACTGGAATTGCTATAAATTCTTAAATAAATGTTGTATTTTAGTTTTTGAAAACTTGACAATTAAAATATATTTTTTTGTAATTTAAAACATAAAGTTGAAAGAATGATTTTAAACTTGTGAGAGTCAGTATATTTTTGCCTAAGTATTAGCTAAGACATTCCAGCTAAGTCATTCACCTCAAATGCAACCCTGCTATTAGCAAGGATCCGATCCTCACACCGAAATACCCGAAAATACTATATTTAGGGATTTTGGGATTTCATGCACACGACGTCCACTCTAGAAGCCATGATTTCCGTCTCTCGTGACCAGTTCGTTCGCTCCGGAAAAATTACTTAATTCGATCGCATCCAATCATCCGCGAGTGATTTTCCTGCTAATCTGTGCATATTTCATCCTATTATTGTTCTTATTATTGTTGGTGAGTTAATTTCTATGAAATATTGTCGTTTTCTGACTGGAATTCCCCAGAACACATAAACCACCGACCACGTGCGATTTCTAAGAATTGTTTGACAGTTTGAGAGTCCTCCATCTGCGCACAGCAAGGAGCTGGTGCCGCTGCAGCGGTAACATTTTTTACATTAGTGCCACGCGTGCGCGACGCTTAGAATCCGCAACAGCGTGAGGCCAATCCACATCAGCTCTACGCCTGGATTTAACATTTAATCAGAGCCTACGTCTGGGCCGTATTTCATCCTCGCCACGCCTAAATTTTCATAAAGGATTTCTGTAAAGGCGCACTCCGCGTGAAGTGGATCTTCTTCAGTTCACGTTGGCCGGGGCTGCCAACTTGTTCTTTGTATCGCATTAAGTAAAAGTAGTTTAGTTTTCTCTAGTTCCAACACATTTAAGATAAGATTCTAATTTACTTTACGATTCCTATTTTGCAACATTATTACGTGTGTGCTTATTAGAGCTGACAAAAGATCGACTGAAGTCGACTACTACTTCCTCTCTTTTTCTTTTTGACAATCGCACATACCAACACGACTGCATAGAGAGTCGACCAACGTAGACAACGTTTAGTCTTAAGGACTTAGTGTTAGTATTAAGAATGGACCATATTATCGTATTTGGACTATTAAAGATGAAGTTTAATATAAATTAAATTGTTATCTTTTGAGGGCTTTACAGGTACGGTGGGTATAGAAGGCGGCCATTACCATCTGGGCTTTCATCTTCGATAGGTACACTCTCTCGTCCGAATCTTAGCCGTTGGGTTAAAGTTCTTATCGTTATCGTTTCTCTGTCTACTACTGTTAGTTCTGTGACACTCTTGTTCTATTTTAAGTTAAATACTATTTAGGGTTCCTGTTATAAAACGAAAAAAAAATTTTTTAATTCAAGTGCTGAGTTGTTGACTCTAAAAATGTTGCATCTTAAACAAAAAGTAATTCAATTCTTGTAAAACAGTTAAGTCTTACTTTGAAGCCCTTTTTACATGTTTGGCTTGGTTTAATAAAATCCCTTGCATGCTGGGCAATGTTTGGCAATGTTCGACCATGTTTACCCTGTGGCTGTGTGGGCATCCTCAGGCGACTTGAAGAGAGAGCCCCAGCCTCTCGTTGCGAAAAAACCAAAACAGAGAAACTTGTCTAAAACGCTGGGCAATGGCCCCCCTTTTCGCACCACCCCCCTTTCGACCACTCCATGGAAAAGAAGCGTCGAGCACGTGTAGTTGCGTCGATTTGATTGGCCAGAGGCTTTCGCTTTTCGTTGCCGCAGAGAGCAAGCGTTTCCGAAGACCCGAAGAAAACTAAGAGAGCGGGCTAAGAGAGCGACGAAAACTGGTTTTCCGAGGCGAGCCGGAAAAGCACCCTGTACCCACGCTTGTACCCAGTGCTTTTCTGTCTACAACCAAACGAAGCGACAGTTGTTGTTCGGCGTTCTTTGTGGTCAGATGCGTATACGTATACGCAACGTCATTGTTTCGTCTGGCGTCGCTTCGAAAAGCGAAAAATTCTGAATACCGGTTGCATTTCCCAATAACAAAAATAAAAATAAAAAAATAAAAATAAAAAAAATAACGGTTGGATATCGGTTTCGTCGTTGCACACGCACGTAATTCGAGTCGCTTTCCGTTAAAATTCAACAACATAACACCCGCAACCACAAAGAATAATAACTATAAGGTACTGCATATTTGGTATTCTTATATTCACATTTGTCGTGTGCGCTGCATTCTCGAAAACGGGTTCTACGGCATTCATTCAATTCAATTCTGCACTGGCTCGTTTTTTATGCTCGTGACGAAAGTGAAGTTCTACACGATCATAATCTAAGCATTTCCGGCTCGAAAGTAAGAAGGGAAAATAAACGGTGATTTGCAAATAAAACGGCAAAAGGCAAAACTGGCAAAAAAGTTATTTAATATTCATACCCGTGGTAGACAAAAAATCTTCCACAGACAAACATAGCAACAAGTCGGCGCCAACTCTCTTACTAAAAAAAAAGCAAGAAATAAACCACAACCAAATCCAAACTCAAACAACGCTGTGTTTATTAACATTCAGCTGAGAGCGTTGGATAGGTAGAAAAGCCTCGTCTTCCGAGAATTGGCAGTTAATTGTTGAAATCACCTCCGACCAAGCGGCGAACCCCTAAAAAGCGATTAAGAAAAAAGAAAAGAACCAAAGACGAACCGAGACCTGTTAAATACCCGTAGGTGTTGAGTGTGTGTGTGTGTGAGTGTGCGAGTGATAACTGTGAAACTATATACCCAAAAGTTAGAAAAAAAAGGAAAGATTCCGGTGAGTCCCCACTTTCCAATGACATTCGAGAACCTTTCGAACCACCCACGCCGCCATAGAAACGGAAAGTTTTTCGCTTAGCCTCCGAAAAACTAGTGAAGAAAAGAATTCTGCAGATCGCAGCTAAAAAACTGATTACGCGACGCGTTCTAGATACATTTGGGCTGCAGTGCAGATCTGGCGAGATATTAGTTGAATGTGTGCCAAAATGAGACGAGAAATACGGCCACAGTCGTGTTTATTATTTTTATAATTTATTGCCCAACAATAACAAAAATATATACGTATATAATGCGAGATATATGTGTATAGGTAGATTTTTCGGAGCGAGAACTGTTTGATTGCCGTTTACATCGCAGCATTCTGGTGAAATGCATCTGCAAGATACACACGAATGCAGACTGACACGGAAACCGGCGAGGCAGACGCATAATAAACGATAAATTTCAGGGCAATGACAAAATTGCTGATAACTGACCCACCAACATTTCGATTCTCGCTTCCCCTCGCTTTGTTTGATCATTAATATCTTTTAGTTGGCCATACTACTTACTTGCCATGGTTTGAAAACTCGGCGGAAAAGTTCACATTCAAGGTTAGTCTAGGCTCTAGACTAGCTATATTTTATTCTTGTGGTTTCTTTGGGCTCAGAACGCTTAGCTAATGATCCCCCAGTGAATGAATGTTTGAGCAGATTTCCCGAAAAAAAGTAAAAATCAATGCTAGCCCCTTCCCAGTTGATTTGGCAATCGCTGTTTTGCCCAACGGATTTATGTTTGTGTGTTCTTTTTTTTTTTTCTTCTGGTTCGGTTTAGACCAAAATTTTTGTGAGGTGCGTCTGGGAAAGGGGTTTGGGGGGTTGAGGGGTCGGTTGAGCAGACACAGGCTGAGTGGCCGCCCGCTGCTATTTATAGGCGCTCAACAAACATACACACATTCGCTCGCTCTTTGAACAAAATGTATCTTATAGATACACAGGCAAAAAGTTTTGCATCGCCCAGTGAATCCCCCTTCCTCCATTCGCTATGTGTCTGGATTGTCTGCCTCATAAATATATGGCCAAACGACAATGGCGAGACACAGAACCCAGTCGTCAGATCGGGATCTTCTTGGGGCTTCTAAGGCGAAGCATGTTGCCTTCTTATACAGGCAGTTAGTTTCTGTGAAATCGAAAACAAGATTGATGCCTCGCAACCGGACTTGGACTTTCTTGGCCAAAAAGGAGACAGCGCAGCTGCTCCGTCTGCCTTTTGTTAGCCACTTGTATCTGTTTAATTGCCGTTGTTCATCTGTGTTTATTCGGGGGGTTGGGAAAATAATAAAATACAGGGAAGCCGCCCGGGAACTTGGCAATTTCGCCTTTCAAGTTTTCCCGCACGGGGCTCAGAGTTATTTTTTCCGAAAAATACTCAAAATACCAATCAGTTGGCGACCAGTTTCGTTTTTTCTTGCATAATCTGCACGGCAACAGCTTGCGGCAAGTGCAACTGCAACCGCGGAGGCTGCGACTGCGCAGTAAATATCTTTTATTTTTTTTTCCTTCGTTTCGGGCATGACAAAAGCTGCCAAGCGATTCGCTTCATTCGCTGCTACGTAATTGCAAGTTCGAGCGCAAAACTTGAAAAACGGCCAACCGATACGATACGAGCCACAAATTGCAGCTGACTGCAGTTGGGCTTTGTTTTCTGGCCATCCCGCTTGCACTCGCTTCTGGCCAATATATCTGTACATATATATATATAGAAATATCTGGCAGTATGCAAGAACCGGAAAGGAAGTGAGCGTGTAAGTTACCAAGACTTTGACTCCGAATCGAAATACGGCTCCCAGTGGAAAACCGGTTTGCTCTCGAATGCTTCTTTTCCAAGAAGCACGCCTTGCAGGGCTCGCCAAGTCATTCACTTGCAGCCGATTCGAGTTTGTGGCTCTTGTATCAGTTTTTCTGTTTTTTTCTTCTGCTGGCTGCGCAGCCGCGTTGCAGTTGCAGTGGCAACGGCAGTAGAAGTTGCAGTTGCAGTCGATGCCATTAAGCTCGGGCGCAAGAACAAAACGTAGTAGGGAAAACTACACTTGCAAAAAAGAGAATAATAATAAGTTAATAATGAGAAATGTTTTATTTTAAAAATCCGATTTTATACTATTAATTCTATACACTTTACATTAAGTTTTATTAATTGAAATATTTTCATGAATGTTTATTTAACCTGATACTTTCGAAAAAATTAGTTTACACTCTAGAACTAAAGGTTTCGTTAGAATACAAATTATATATAATTAAATAAACAAAATATACAAATTATTTAAAAGTGTAATTTAATGCAATAGCTTAAAAAATAATATTACACATTTTTAATTTAACCAAAATCGATTTAAAAATTATTTCAGAAAAATAGTACTTTTAAAATTACTTCAACTAAAAAGTTAAAATTACTTTGTAATTTTAATTTCCATAACATTTGTTTTAAAAAACAATATTACACATTTTGAAATTTAACAAACATCTTCTAACAAATTATTTGAGAAAATATTCTTTTCAAAATTCATTAATTCTAAAGAATCTTAAAAAAGAGAATTCCAAATTGTTTCAAGTGCAGTTGAAAGAAGCACGAGTCACCGAACAATGCGAAACCGATAGTTGCTCGTAAACCAGAAGATAGAAGAACCCAAAAGGCGACGTGCGTAGCATGGAGGTACGAGTTTAGTACGAGTGCTTGCACCACTGGTGGGCGGAAGGGGAGTGGCAGCCGGAGGTGGGTGTTAAGTGCTGGGCAACTTCAGTGCCGTCTCTTTCCTTTCGCTGGCTGGGTTTTCGTCTAGTACGACGCATGTGCAGGCTGCTTTCTTGAGGTACTTGAACCTTATTGTCCATATACGTAGGAGTGTGTGTGTGTGTGGGGCCACAAAATGGCGGCAGAGCTAAGGTAGCTTTGGCTCCTAAGACGATGATATATGGTTGCGGGCGACCGAACATTGAACCCTGGTCGGGAAGCAAGGAAATATATAGAGCAAGGCAAAGGGCTAAAAAGAAAAATTCATAAAAAGAATTTGGTGCAATCTCTTTAGCATTTCCTAGGAAATTTTACTGTATTTTAAAACTGATCTTGAAAAAGGAGTGGATACACCCAGAGAAATGTGGGACTATTTTTTAGGTAACGTATGACCTAAAAAATTTAAATAGACTAAAATTTCAGATTTAGGTAATGGGTTACCTAAAAATATTAGCATGTGGACTATGTTCCTACTTTTTAGGTAAAGCTAAAGAGATTTTTATAGGCCATCGTAACCTTCAAATTGGTCCATAAGACCTAAAATTTAGGAATAATTTAAAGTCGATTATCACTCACAACTTAATACAAATATAGGTCCCTAATATTAATAAACAAATTATTCGGTTTTTTAAGTTTAATGTTAAAAAATTTTTTAGACTTTTCTTAAAGCTAGTGATGGAAAAGTTTCAATATATAAAATCAATACCTACGTGGACTATTTTCCTACTTTTAAGGTAATAGTGCCCTATTCTAAAAATAGAATTCGCCTGAGCCCCTTGAAGCAGGCTTTGGTTTTGCCGCAGGGCTTTTAAGTAGTTCCGTAGACCAGAGGCTAGCCTATTGGACTCTCGCGCAGAAGACCCGGGATCGATTCCCACCGAGGACAAAATAAAGTGATTGTTTTTTCAGAAAGATAAAATATTTGCTTTTCCGAATAATACAATATAAGCAATTAAAATAATCAAATATGTTACTATCAATAGTAAAAATCCTAGCTTTTTTTTAAATACCTAATATTTAGGTAATTCTGACCTAAAAATCTAGTCCACTAGCCATTTTTTTAGGTAACCATTACCAGAAATAAATTCAAGACTGCGTACAAAATATAGTCCACATGGACAACATTTTAGGTAATGCATGGCCTTGGCGCGTTTTTCTGGCCATATTTCCTAAAATTTTAGGTAATTAGGCCCCTTTTTAGTCCATTTTGTTTTCTGGGTGTAATATATGAGTCAGGGCTACCATTTCTAGCCTTTTTCAGGATAGATCTGATACGCTTATTTAAACAGCCGTTTTCTGGAAACTTGTTTCTATATCTTGTGTTCTGTAATTCTTAAAACATTTTATTGGAATTGTTTTTCCGCTTTATTCCACATTATTAAACATTGAATCTTTCGTTCAATATCGAAATGTATATCCAATAAAATCCCTCTTTATTCTTTGATGTATTTGCACCTCACAAAGTATTCACAAATTTTAAGCAATCTATGTCCAAACAATTTCCAAACAGAAGCGCCCATTAGGTTAAACTCCTCGGGTCAAGCTCGGCACCTCCCTAATCCCCGTTTGAATGCAGGCTGACCTCAAAACAAAGCTGATTTATGTCGCTCCCCGAAAAGTGTCAACTGGCGGCCAACCTCAACCCAATGCCCTCCATTCGAATCCAATCCAATTGGAGGGGAAAGTGGAGGGGGGCTTCCAGCGGTATCAGCTGCTGGCAATTTGAACTCAATCGACACCCAAATTGATAACTTAATGGGAGACAAAGAGGCAATGTGCAAAGTGAAAGAGACGGGGAGTGAGTTCGGCGGGGCCTTAAAAAAGTTGGCTCAGCATATTTATTCACTGGGGAGACAGTGCCAAGCAATTCGAGCCTTCGCGAAAGGCAAAAAAAAGGAGGAGGTAGATAAACAAACAAGGCAACAACTAAAGTCATCTCTGGACCTTGTGTTTGTTGTAATTTTTCTTTTTTTTTCGTAATTTTTGTACTTGTTATTGCTGTTTTTGTTGTTGTTATTGGAGCTGCGCTTTGGCTGCCTTGTCATTTACACGCGTAAACGTCCGTGACCCTCTGGCCCGGCTTTCAACCGACTCCGCCAACTCGGAGGCTCCGAAAGACAAAGACAACACAAAGAGCGAAAGACAACGAGCGAAAGAGATAGCGGGCGGCAGTGGGAGAGAGACGGGAATGCTAACCAGCTGTTGACGTTAAGTTCAAACTTTTGTTTTGGGCTTTATCAACTTGTTAAGCAGCTCAATCGGAGCATGAGAAAATCCACAACATGCAATATTAAAAGCCAAAAGAGACACTTTCAATAAGCGTCATGAATGAAACTTATTAAATTCCAATAATTGCATAAGTAACTAATTAAAAACAATTTGTTGCTATTTATTATACCCAATTAATCTTATTTTAGCAAATTTCCAAATTTGTTTTCTATAACAGCTTTAGGCATTAAATCATAAAATTTTAATCAGTGCAAAATTAATGGGGTCACAGCTATGCAAATTTATGAAACTAATTGAAATATTATTTGTGAGAGTAGAAAAAGAGAAACAAAAACGACCAACAAAATTAAATGTGAACAGCTTTTGGATTTAAAACATAAGTTTAACTGTGTTATGTAGGTATATGGTTTATAATCAAAAATGCCATTTAAATTACGAAAAATAATGAAAAAGTTACAATAAGAAAGCTAAGAGTGATCTGAATAGTAATACTAATCTTTGGTTTAATGTTTGACTAAAAGAGGTAATGAAGAGAGTAACAAAGAGGTAGTGAATAAGTGTACTTATGTTATAATTTATTTAAAAATCTAATGTCTATCTTAATTAAAGAGCAGACTCTTCATAAATTATTAAAACAGAATAAGCAGACAAACAAAAAGACAACAATAGCTAAGAATAAGTAAAGCTTAAAGTTTCGCTGCGCCTGCATACAGTGAGCCCTAAAAATAGTGGATTTGGTAACCTCTAATAATTTGCACTATCCCTTGAAAATATATTAAATGATGTAAAAGCAATATAATATAAAAAAATAATTTTAAGGTTTTTTAGATAAGAAATAACTTATGAAAACCTCAACCTCAAACCCTATTTTAAGTGCGCACTGTAGTTGTTGTTTTGTTTTGTCTTCATAAGCTCGTCGAACAGCTCCCAATAACCATGTGAAAATAAACAATATTGTATTTCGTCAATCGAGCTGAATTAAAGTGCAGACGCTTCCTAAACAACGAATCGAATTACGAATTCAAAACTCGAGCGCGACACGTGTGTGTAGGTGGGCTGTGGGTTCCCAGTTCCAAGTTCCAAGTGCCAAGTGCCAATGCGAATCGAAAAGCAATTCAAAATTCGATTGGCAACGGTGTCATCGCACCACGAGCTTGTCTAGTCTGTGAGTCAATTAAAGCTCGTGATTAGCATTCGGCTTTCCAGCGAACCCAAAGCTGACTCAAAACCATCGACTTAATGACTCACTTTAATAGACAGATCGATGGATCGTTTGATTACAGAATAACCCAACGGTCAAGTCGAGCTCAAATAATGCCTTTCTATATTTTCTTCTTCGGTTTTTTGCCATGGCTGATTTGTTTTCTTTCCACTTGCAGATACACCGCAGATACAGTGAATGGGCCGATTTCATAATAACGGCCAAAGAATCGCAACTGACGCAATTCAATTTGCCCAGCATCGCGCAGCGTCGACCGCAAGCTCATAAATTGAGATTAAGCAAGAGCTCAACGCGGACTGAGGGGTTTTGGCCAAGAGCAATAGCAAATCAATCACAGAGCGCTCGTCGCCCCACCACAATTTGCATGAGCCAACTCGGAAGCAGCCAGCAGAATCCAAATCAGACTCCAAGTCAACCGACACAGATTCAGATACAGAGCCATCATCCCAGCCAACATCAAAATCAAAGCCAGCAGCCAAAGCGTCGGCCAAGTGGCGTTTTATGGCAATTGCGCCATCAGCTGCACAAGCGTAGCACGAGGAAGATGAAAACCATTTCATGATACTACAAGTGGTCCGAATCGGTGCTATTGAACTATCTGAGAATGCCGTCGACGCCGTACGATCTGGTCCAGGATGACCAGGATCTGCGGGTGCCGCTGCACGCCGAGCAGGCCTTCTTCCACGGCATCACATTTCAGGCCAAGGTGAGTTTGGAACCCTCCTTGTTCTATAAACATATATGGGATATAGTGTATTTACTTCGAGAGGAGTGGTCGGTCTCTTTATCTCTTTGCGGGCATCTTGCGAGCATTCCTCAAGAGATCTATCTCCGTTAATTGTGTTTTTATGTTCCAATAAATTCGCAATAAAATTGATCTTATGGCAACCGCTGGCAGCATGGAAAACAACCGAATTTTCTTTTAAATATTGATTTCGCCATTACTCTCAGCTGTTCTACAGAAATTAAGGCAAGGTCAATAACTTTTAAAATACATTTTGCGGAAGAGTATATTTTGGTTTTCTTTGTTACGGTTTTAAAAAAAATATTATTTAGGTAAATTAACCTACATATAAAAAATAAAAGAATTTGTTTTGTTCTTTCCTTTTTAAATTGATTAAGTTTAACATTTTTGTGAAAGCTACTTTATTGATCTACATTGAACTCTAATTGAACCATATTACTGTAGTTAACGAAAAGAGTTCGTAAATAATTGTATGGCAGTCATTAATTTTTATTTTGTGGCAGGCCAATAAACTCCAAGTTAGCTACACATAAATTAAACGAAGTATCATTAGAAATTAAGAAGTGTTCACATTAAAATAGTAGTTAAATAAATGCATTTTAAATGAACGCTTTCCAATCGGTTGGAGATGTTTGCACTATATAGTTTAGGATATATTAGATTTCAAAACAAAAAATTTCACTATTTCACTTTCTTTATATGCTCGTGAGTCTGGAATATTCTTCCGCAGAATTGTTTACATTCCAATGTGAAATACTCGTTGTGTAAACTGGAATCTCCGCTGCATTAGTCATCAAAATTTGTGAAGATAAATATTCAAACATTTCACGCTAGCCTGCAATTTGGTTTGTCATTGTTTTTGCTCAAACAAAACTTCAATCATCTCGCATTTCTGAATTTATGGATTTTATATTTTTGTGGTACTTGGGCGAATAAACGGTTCTAACCATTTCGTAAATGCAATCAAATGTGTGTTGGCCATATATTGGCTGCTGGCTGGCCAATGTTGCAGCTGCTCTGGGGTTGTTGGTTTAATTTATTTCCATTGCTGCTGCGGTTGACGGAAGCGGCAAATAAAGAGTTTTCAACGCTAACAGGCGGCAAGCAAAAGAGTTAGTCAACTGTCACAATTACCGGGACTGGTTGTTTTTGTTTTATATATGCTGATATATATATAGTTTATATCGGCGAAGAGGGGGTAAAAATTGTAAACAAAATTTCCATTTCTGTACGGATTGTCTGGGTATCGTGCTCAATTATTCAGAATCGCATTTTGAGCATTTGTTTAGTTTTGTGTGCGTTTTTTCTGCCCCTGTGTTTGCCTTCGATGTTTTGGTTTCTGCTTTTGTTTATTATTTTTGTTCAATGTGTGGAAATTGTTTGTGTGCCCTGCTGCTGCTGTTTATGTTTTTGTTGTTATTGTTCTTTTGATTTTGATTCGATCAGTTACATGCGGTTGACCAAAATTTCAATTAATTTTGCCTGCAAGATTGATGAGCTTGGGCTTTGGGCCCCAGTGGAAGGGTCTAACGTCCATGGAAAATTCAAAGCATGTGGGCTGTGGCAAGTTCATGACTGCTTTTTGCCTGGCCATTGACTTTGCCTGCCTGCCAGACCAACTTTGTATGCAAATCATTCGAACATTAGCCGCATCATTCTCACGTATCCCAGGCAACATTGTCTCGGTATCAGAGCCGCCGAGAGACTCTAGCATTTTGCATAATTTTGTTTGTGTGGCCAGGCATTGCACTTGGAGTTTTGTTGCATCGGGCTGTTGCAGTTTCAGTTGCAGTTGCAATGCCAATTAAATACAGTCAATTTTCTATGTCGAATTGTGGAGGGAACGAAACACAGCCAACGAACAATTTTGCTTTGACAACCGTTGAAGTTTTACACAGGAAGAAAGAGAGGGTGGATTTAATTATTTAATTCCGCAATTTTGTTGTGGATTTTGATACTTCTAATTAATTTTGATATTGTGAAAGTCAGATTCAGTATAAATCAATTCAGATTGACATGATTACATGATTATATAATTTTTAATGCTAAAAAAAATGTATATAGGAACTTTTAAGATAAAATCCTAACTTGTTTCCCTCAAAAAGCTTTTGATAAAAAATAATTTCATTTTGTAACAGTTGAATTTACATATTTATTTTTTAATATAAAAAAAAAACAAAATAATATTAAATAATTCAAACAAAATGATATGAAAAATAGTTCAATATTTTCCTTGTGTAGAGGAAGTTTTCCCTGGCGTTTTCATGCACGTGCTCTTAGCTGCCTCCCCATTCAACCCAACCACCCCCGACAGCAAGTTTACTATTATTTGCATTTTTCCATAAGCAAAACAAAACAAGTGAAAAAAAGTTTTGCACTTTGTTATGCTTTTGCAGTTTTCGCTTTGTTTGTGCTTTTGCTTCAGCTGCAGCTTCAGTCGTTTTTCGTTTGTTTATTTGTTTGCTTCGGCTTTTGGCTGGAACCTGGGACTCGCTTTTGGCCAAAGAGGAAGGCGAACGGTGAATAGCCGTACCGTTACCGATGTGCCATATATTCGATGGCTGCTAACCCAAATAAGATGAACAAGCCAACGGGCCCAACCCACTGCAGTTTCCGCCCGAAAAATCCCTGTTCTTTTTTTTCTGCTGTGTCAGCGCCGAAACTTCATCTGATTCATCTGTCAGAGTGTCCAGTTGGAATTATGCGAGTTATGAATCACCGCGAGTCACCATGGCAAACGAGAGTGTCCTGAAGCCCCCTTAATTCGGATGCTGGCATGGCTTTGCTGCTTAGATTAATTGAATTTCACGCTTTGATTTCGCGAATTGCCTGGGCCCCAAAGCCACGCTGCATAAATCTTTCAAAAGGTGTATAAATTATTTGCTCACGCACAACGCCTGGCGCCGAAAAATATTTTCTTCGCACTTTTATACGCCGCTTTCGGTGTATTTTTTTTTGTTTTTTATTTCGCCCCTGGCAACACGGCGTATGCTTAACACCACTGGTTTTCGCCCTGTGATTTCGCCAATTCTGCCAGCTATTCGCTGCTCTATCAAATATTTATGCGATTGCATCCGATTCAAGTCGATTTATTTGGGCTTAACAACTTCCGACTTGCGTATGGGGAATTTATGGCCCTTTGGTTCATCAATTATTTGAATCAAGTGGAATGCCGCTGATGGTTTGGATCAAATCCAGGGGGTGAAAAAGTTTATTTATTTAGTGGGGGCCAGGCAACTGACATTTCCTCTTGGAGCCGCTTAAAATAGCAGAAGGGAGTATACGCAGATTCGATTTCCATTCCAGAAAAACCAATTTCCGGTCTATATAAAAATCATGTTAATTACCATTTCGCTCATCGCCCGCTGATCTCTCAGAAATATAAATTATAAAATCATTTTCATCTCGCCTTCTTCTTCTCTTTTTTTTCTCCGATGGGAAATTATATATTTTTGGACTCAAAAATTTCTACGCTCGAGGTAAAATTAATTATTATTTACAAAATAATATTAATTAAGGCGAAGGTGAAGCAGCGCGCATATGTATGTTCCAATTTTCCACGCAACCGAAAAAGAAAATCGAGGCGAAAAATAAATCGAAGGAAAAGAAAAATACTGGCGAATACGGGGGCACATAAAAATATTAAAAAACAAATAAAATGGAGACGGCCGCACATGCCAGTGGTCCACGTGCTGGGAAAGTGTGTGTGCCTTGGATTTTCCTCGGCCTCTGTTGTGTTTACCCATCTTCCATGTGTACGCAAAATTATGAATGCTGTTCAGGCGGCGTATACGCAATATAGCCGCCCTGTACTACGTACATCCCGCTGTTCCTGCCCCTTTGTTTATCTGCCAGGGCAGACCTCGTTTTGTTTTTAGAAGTACGGCTAGAGGACAACTTCGGGCCTGGCCTCGTCATATATCAATTTCAATTATCTGGCATTTCCGTTGTGGCTGGGAAGCTGGGAGCTGGAAGCATTTCAAAGGCATTTTGCTATATATAAATTATTGGCAACGACAAAAAGGGACGCCCCAAAAAGGATTATGCGGCCTGCAATTTAACTTGGGTCCTGCCTGCTTTTGGTCCTGGCTTTTATCAGTCGCAACTGACACCAGCAGGCCCTCGAAAAAGGCGTGAAAAATGAGTCATAAAATGCAAATAAAACTCAAGAGTCCTTGCCGCTTGAAGTTTGCCTTTTATGTGCTTTCTTAAAGAGTTCTTTCTGCGTGATTTTCTTTTTTCCATTTTTCTTTTTCAAGTTTCATTTTCGTGCTTGCTTAACCTTTGTGTAAAGTTCAATTTGCCCGTTAATATCCGAGATAAACATTTGTTCTAGCTGGATTTTGCGCCATTGCCAATGAAAAGTTCGGGTTTACATGAGATAATTAACACGCCTCACCGCTGCCCGGATTTTATGGCCAACACTTTGCTCAATTCGCAGCTCATCTGCGGGACACGGCACAAATGGCTGGCCGGACCTCACTGAACTTTTGATTATTCTTGTGGTGGCAAAATGCATTTGCTGGCCATAACATTGGCATAACGCAAACAAACAAGCCGTCGCCGGTGATATTGGACTTTATGCATACGGTATAAAGTACGATAAATATTTAATGGCATCCCCCTTTTGATTTTCATCGCTTTGCAGCGCAGAAAGCTGCCTCGATTTGCGGCTGAAATCCAATAATAAAATTCAATATTTCCAGTTACTTAAAAGTGTTATAAAAATAATAAAGGCCATGGGGGAAAATGTAATTTTCCTTTGGCAGTGCGCGAACCCCAACAAATGGCCTTTTGGGTTATCATATTCATTGCAAATTATCGGCTAAATGCTTTTATGGCTTGATTCCGGTCCCCTCTAAAAGGATATTCATGGATATTCGATGTGTGAGTGTGTGAGAGCGGAAATGGAATCCATTTGGTGGCTACGATTGACTGGGGGATTCATTTGAATTCAAGTCGTGGGTACCTCACTTTTTCTTTACCCAATTCCTCTTTCAATTCGGTTCGATTATTACAGATTCATTCCGCTCATTTCTGGCTGATTGCCCGGCTGGGCTAATCGATTTTTCTTGTTTCTCCCTGCTCAGCCATTCTTGGTTAGGTTATTCCACTTTGGCTTAGCCCACGAGCAAGTAGATAGGGACATTAGTGGCCACCTACTTGAGCTTCTTTTGGACCATAATTCCCGACCGTATTCGCGTTTAATGTGTGTCAAGTGCCACATTAATGCTGGTCGTCAAGGATTAAGTGGCCATTACTTCTCCGGACTCGGACTTACGGACTTTGCTTTGGCTTATCTAACACTGGGTGTCGCTGGCCAGCTCATTGATGATGATTCATTCAGATGCCGGCCAATCGACATCGCTGATCATTGGGCCATGAATGCGGCACATGCTCTAGTCCACTCAGCTCATTTATTATCTATTACACAATTTTCTGTTGCAAATTGGCTCACATTTCGCAATTACACCTGGCGCAGCTGGGGCAAACGAGTTCCAATGACTGCCAATGAGTCAGGCAGGCTCAGGCTCTCGAAACCGCGGCAGAAAAATGCTTTCTCACCCACTCCCTCTAAGCAGCTAGACAGCCATCCCTGTTTTGTGGCCAAAATTGGTAGCACACGCAAATGTGCAAACTTTTGGCCCGGCCAGCCGATTGCTGTTGTTGTTGTGGGTGCCTAGCGAAGCGCTCAATGGCGGAAGTTGCAACGCCAGCTGCCGTGGCACGCTCTTTGCTAGCGTTTTCTAAACCAAGCGACCACCGACCCTTTCCCAGGCCGCTGACAGATGTTTGTTGGCCAACTGGGCTTGGCCCTGGCCCAAACAAAGCAAATGAAGCAGCACAATCGAATGCAGCTTGGGTTCAATATTTGATATTCGCTACCCTTCAAAAAGAAGGGTATATTGGTGTTTTGTCCGTAAGTTTGTCCGTTCAAGAGAGCACATATGAAAATATATATATATTTGCTTGTATAAATCCATTTTAGAATTTAAAATGAACTAAAAACAGGGTATCTTGTGGTCTAGACCCTCTTCTTTATCATTCCTTCCTGTTTGTTTTTTTTTTTTGGTAATGACAAGCGATCTCTGATCTTTTTCTGCCAATTTTCCCATTCGAGCAAAAGCAAATCGAAAAGGGTTCCACCAGCACCAAAGTCTCGTTAACTGCCGCGCGCTCACGTTTCATTCATTCTTGGAAAAAAAGATGGAAAATTATCTGTGCCGCTGCATCAAAAGCGCCGGGAGCTGCAGCTCTGCTCCTCAGTCTAATCAGTGACAACCAACGAGAGCTGCAGCCATCGGAAAAGCAGCAATTGAATTCATTTCGCTATGCGATCTTTCACAGTTTTCCCTGGGCTTTGACTTTGCCTTATCTCAGCGACTGTCGACTGCTACTGCTACTGCCAGTGCTGCAGATACTGCTACTGCTACTGCTGTCGTTTTGCTGTCAAGTGCAATTATGTGCCACCATTCACAGCGACCTTTGACATTGCCGCCAAAGACACACAAAGAGACTGGCGACAGGGGCAGAGATGAAGTGCAGCGATTGAGGATTGCGGACTGCAAGAGAACGGCAGAAGGGCATCTCTGAATGGCTTTTTTGTGGCAAGCCAGTCAACTGCTTAAATCAACTTTATGGCCAATAATTAGCTTTGCTAAACTTCCTTTGGGTTTGGGTTAAAAAAGTGGGATTTAAGTATATTTTTTGGTTTAGTTTAAAAGAGTTTTAAATGCCAAAATTTGAAATTTCACCATTTTATAAATATAATATTGTCTCTTTATATGCCTGCTTGTAAAATTATTATTAGCCCAGAAAAACCAGTCTCTAAAATACATTTTTAGCTAATTGATTCTACGAACCCATTCTGTTTATTTTAAAGATATTTAACAATATTTACAAACAGTTTTTTTTTGAAATCCAAAAGATGTTCTAATAGATACTTATATCTTTGTGTAGCTTGGCTGAGAAATTAATTGTGTACCCCGAAATATAATCAAAAGACAGCTGAGAAAATGTTGACTGACTGCGTGGGCGTGACCTTAACCTTCAGTGTGGACATTTCAGAGAAAACAGAGAAAAGTGGAAAGCGGGGTAAAGCGGGGGACTTTAACATTAATGAAAATGCTTGCCGAAGATTGCTGCTGTCAATTATTTAGGCATTAATTAAACACTTTGACTGGCAGGACCTGCTGGTGGTCGATCGATTCGATTGACATTCTTGGGGGATGTTGGCCAGGAGTTTTTACCTGCCCAGCAGGAACACAACAACCTGACCACCCCCTGACCATCAGTATTTTCAATTAAATTTATTTGACCCCATTGTGCGCCTCGACTCTACGTGAGTCTTGGCCAAATGGCAACTAATTTGCATTTTCTGCCAAGGGGGCCGCATGTGAAGTTAAAAGTTATTGGGCCATAAATAACGCTCTGCCAATTCTAAACAAACATTTCTTCGACACTGTGTCGACGTTGGATACTGTGAAAGTTTTCCACTTGATGCTGGATCCATTCAGGCCCCTTCCCCCCCGAAAAACTTCTGCCTCCCCGCTTCGGTGGGTGGAAATTAGCATAAAAGATTTTCGCGGGGGGCGCAGCACTTTGGCATTTTTAGCTCTTGCCGCCTGCCAATCGTAAAATGTAAGGAATTGCACACACGGCACCATAAATGGACCAATTTTTCACTGCGCCTTCCGCCTTTTGTTCCGCCGACTTTTCCCTAACCGAAAAACATCAGTGTAGTTCGCCACCCAAAAATCAACTTGTGGAACAATCAACGTTTTAGTGGGTGGCGGGTGGTATGGGATTGGGGCGGCAAATTGCTTAATTGAAAGCCAAGCCAAATTAATAATTGCCCGCGATTGGCGCCTAATTGTTGCGAATAGCAAAAGGCGTGCGACTCACACCGCGTATACGCAATGTTTGTGTATTCTTTGCCGCAGCGCGCTCTTTTGACCTTTTCAGCGGACGGAGCGCGCGTGCTGAAAGCTTTTTCAATTAGCCACCAATTCATTTGCATTCTCATCGAAAATTATTTCCCGCAAAATACTTAAAAAGATTTCTTCCACTTGCCTTTTTCTTAATACTTTTAAATAGATTTTCCCGTTAATAGTAAGAGCAATCTGGAACTTTGAAGGGTTATCGACTTCAAAGCAAATTATTTGTAAAAACTATAAATATGTTAGAAAAAATGTAAAATGTTTTTTATAGTACAAATCTTCTCAAAAATAAACTCAAAATAAATCTAATTATATTAAAGCTTAGGTAGATCGCTAATAAATATCCACTTATTTATTTACCGCCCATGGCAAAGTACTTTAAAATATTTAAGTTCGCAGGAATCTTTTTAGATCTCGAAAAATTTTAGGGAATTTTAGGGCATGGTAACTAGAGCGGAATCTGCTTATTTGCGAGTTTATAGGGCGTGAAGAAAATGTATCCTGCCTTGTCCTGGGCTCGCTCAATTAAATTTGCGTTTGGCGAGAACTTGGGCCTTGGTTTTTTCTTTGAATTTTAATTAAAATACATTTTGTCAGCTGTCGCTTAAAGTTGGGAACTTTTTTGAGGCCGTAAGCCGCCTCATAATTGGCTGGTAATGTGGGTGAGCCCGGCAAGGAGTTTGCTGGGCTGTTTGGCTGGATGGATGAGGGCACTTGAGTGGGATTATGCAAAGAACACACAACAGAGAGTGCCAGGACACTACAACAACCCACTCCTGACCATGACAAACAGTCAACGGGATGCCCGTTCTTGTCTAGGGGTAAATTAAAATTGTGACTTTGGCACTTGTTGGCATACGCAAACAGTGGCTCTCATTTTTAATGAGCTAACCGAAAGCCCGGAGGCTATAGCCTCCAAGTCTTCGGGTCTCCGGGTAACTGGGAAACTGGGTATCTGGCAGCTGGGATCTTGGCCAGCTCTCTTTTTGCCCTCGGCCAGTCGAGTGCGTTTGTCAGCCGGCTTGCCTTTTGTTATTAGTTTGTCAAGCTGTCGCTTCGGTCTATTGTGCGTGGGGGGTGCACTTTGCCGGCCCCGATTATCTCTGTTTTATTTGTCTGTGCGACTGGCTTTTCTTCTTCCCCCTTTTCTAAATAATCAAGGAGACCCAACAGCTTGTCCTGGCATTTGGCGAAAATAAAAGGACAGCTGTTTCGCATCTATTTCAGCTTCCTTTGCGTGTGTTTTTCTTTGTGGGCCTTTTAATTATTCAAATTTATTTGTCGGCACAATGTGTGTGTGCTTTTGCCCAGACCTTGACATATTAATAGAAGACAATAAGGAGGCGGAGTGGGCGTGGCAGCTGCTGGCTTTAATGAAACCACAGCGAAAGTTTTTAATGAGTTTCGATTCATTGCACGACACAGGACAGGAGTCTAGCTTACACAAGCTGTTATTGCACTTTGATAAATTTAAATTAAATTATAGATTTAATTCTATTTAATTGAAAAATGTATACAAAAATTTTTTAATTATTTAAAATATTTTAAAATTGTTTGGATTAACAAAAACAAAAATCATGTGAATTTTACCTTCTCTCTTTGACATAAATCATAATTTAAGAACAACCTTTTCTCCCAGTGCACGCCTTCAATCAGCTGCCTTTCAGCTGCGTCTTCCCTTTATTAATTAAGTTTGCTTAACCCAAGAGCCCCACACCATTCCCATTGCAAGGATTGGCAATCCAAGTCCCCAGGCCACTTTCGCAAGGGCCAGGACTTTTCCCTCTGATCTTTGCCAAGACAAATACGGAAAAAATCGAGCAGCAATCCTTCTTGAAGTCGCCCACCTTGGAGCCTAGAAGAAGTTTTCCGGGAACCTTTGGCAAACTTTGCACGTGGCTTTAATTGCTTTCGCTTCGACTGCTCTCCGCTATCTAAAGCATCTATGTATCTGTGCCTGGCCTGCGGCGAGGGTTTTCCTTTGATTAAAATTACTTTTGATTAGTTAAATGAGTGCGGTTACGGCGCAAGGCACTTGGCACTCTGTGCTGGAAAAGTCAATAGTGGCCAGACGAAAACCAAGGAGATGCCAGGAAGTGAAATAGGAAATGTGTCGATAATTCAACTGCAGCCTATAAAAATGCCAGTCACACTCGACAATCTCTCAGGATTTTCTGCACACAGACCGTCGCAACCGATTTTTCCGTTTGCTTGGAAAGTGTCCAAAGTCCTTAGGAATGCTCCTTGGAAACGTGTCAAGTGCAGTGCAGTGGAGCCAAAGGGCCCAAAGACTACTGGTCGAGAGGAACATTTGTCTGCCACATGCTTGACATCCAGCGGAAGTAGTAGTTGCCACATATTGCCCGGTCAGACCGGCCAGAGCTCATAAATTCTTAACTATGCTTTAATGTGCCGCAAAATGAAATATTTAGGAGAAATATATATACACGGCCGAATAGCATTATAAACAAATGATACCTACATATTGAATGGGCGGGGATGGCGTGTCAGCAGTCGCTCAATGGCAGGCGAGATACATAAATAAATAAAGAAGTAAATCATATTTTCTGGCAATGCCACGAGAATCTTTGAATTTCGATGTTAAAAATAAAGCTGGCCATTAAATCCATGGACAATCGTGCGTTGTGAAAGAGATTACGTATTCCGGGTGGGCCAGTTCATCAAATTGAAAGGGAAATATTCTGTAAAAAAGATTATAGGTAAAATAAATTCTGAAATGTCACTTTTTGTGCACCAAATTTGTAATTTATTTACTTTTTACACTCACCATTAGGCGTTGATAGAATAAAAGCCTGGCATCTCTTTGCGTTCCATTTATCTCCAGCAAATTTAATTTACAAACTGCCCTGACAACCATTATCTAATTAAGAGCTCCATCTTTCGGATCTGTGTCCCATTTCATTGGTCTCCGTTTCGGGCTTTTTCTATTTTCCCAACGACATTTTCCCAGCAATTAAGATAAATGTCAGTTTGGTGCAAAATGTTAAGCAACATTTTAATCAATTTTGTCAATTAAAAAGAATGGGCAGACATTTGAAAATGGCTGCAGCAGGGCGGTAGGTTGACAAAAATTAATTAAAAAATGGGCAAAGTGCTGGAATTCGGCATTCGAGGGCCTCTCAAACAATTTAGCTCGTGTTACAGAACAATCGAATTAGCGAGGAACTTTGCTGCAGTTTCAGCCATTCGGTTTGTGAATCATGGCATTCCGTCGCGGTATGTCTTATAAATTATTAATGAGCAGCCAACAATCGACAGCAATCGAATGCACAATGCCAGCATTCGGAAACTAAATCGAAAATAAATAGCGCGTCGACAGGTATTAATAGAAAATCGTTCCGTACACCTTGACATTGACTTTTCTCACGAACAACTGGCGAACAACAAACAATTGTTGCAATGTCCTTATGGGGGAATTCAAGTTGCGTGAGGTGGCTAAAAACTGGCCCCCAATCCCAAATCCAAATTGCTTTTAACTTTTTGCCTTTCAGTCGCGAAAGTCGGGCGAAGTTTACTTTGTTTTTGTTTTTTTTTTGCTGCCAGAGCTCACAAATTGCTATATAATGTGCGTGTCCTCGTTTCGAGTTCGTTTCGTTTCTTTGCCATTTTTCTCGCGATTTTCACCGGGAAAGTATCATTAACAGATCGCTACAGGGAGGCAGATATCGCGGCTACATTTTCTTACTTTTCATTTTGGGTTTTTCACCCAGCTTGGCCCAATGTTTTCCAGTTCTTTTTCGACTACACCCTTTTTTTTTGTGCGCTGGTCCCATAACACCTATGTTGCGTGTCATTAGGCACTGTCCCAAAAAAAAAATATTACTCATTTTAATATTTCTTTTACGACCCAAAACATTTCCGCCGGCGGCCACACGTTAGGCATATTGATTTTTGTCTACATCTTTCGTATTAGTTAAATTAAAGTCTGAGGGACTGGGCGACTCAAGTGGAAAATTTTAATAGTTGGCACCGACATTTTTCCAAAAACTTTCCCGCTGAAAAACGCTTTTCTTCACACCATTGAGCCCCAAGTTTGATGGAAAATTGAACAGTGCCTCCAGACTTGCCTTCACATGTCGGCAGCTGTCAAATTTGAGAAAAAGCTGCACATTCGTCTTGCAACTTCTGTGTTTGGGAGTGGAGATATGTGTGTATGTTTCGGGCCATTTGTCATAGATTTTTGGGTTCGCTTCGGCGACTTTCTTTTGTTGCAGCAGGGGTCGAAAGTCGAAATTAATTGCCAGGTTGGGATTTGGCAAATTGCATTCCATTGTGAGCTGTTGGAATGCATATATCGCTCATACGCACTGTCATCCCGGCTGCCACTTAACATATTCAAGCGGGCAATCTGGGGTGTTCATATTACGCTAACAAGCACGTGTCCTGGCCCCTTGGGAATGCCATTTGTATGTGTGTGTGTGCTAGCATGTTGGCCGACGTGTTTGTGTGCAATCTGTACCTGGCACAAAAGTGGATGCCAAGAGGATCTAAGCTGCATTGTCTGGCCTGCATAAATTGACTTTAACATGCATTTATGCGCTCCACAGCCCGGCTCGGCTTGGCCCGACTTTTCCGGGCTTTTCCTGGCATTTTTGTTGCCCCAGTTAGCCTTAGTAATTATATTTGCTCTGCTAATGGGCAAGGCGACTGCACGAGAGCTTCTGTGCCCGATGCACCACAGATGCCATTGTTCTAGTTAGGCAATTGACGCTCCTGACTCGGAACAATAACGAAACTGGATACGAATCGGAGCTGTGTGTTTGCTATCATTTGCTGAAATCGTTGCTGAAATTAGTTTTACACTTGAGTCCAGAATTGCACTGAGAAAAAAATCCTTATTGCATTAGATAGGGAAATATTCCTAGAGTAAATGTAAAATAAAACTCAGGATTTATATATATATTTCTTACTTTAACTAAAAATTAATATTATAGTTTATTCTTACATTTTCCTCTTTAAATTTATAAGTAATGGACTGCCTCGTACTTTTTCCCCGTGTAACCTCGGCTAGAATTGATTATAATTGCGGTCCAGTTCGGTTTAGCTATCTGAAATGGCATGAAATTACTTCATAGCAGATTCTTCTCTCACACGGCGGATGCAGTCATTTAGGCTGATCCACCGATTGCCAGACACACGGAGGCCAGGTCTCTGGATTTCACTCGTTCAGGCAGGCGACACAAAGTGAAATGCTCGATGGAAATGGAGATGAAGTTGGAGTTGGAGGAGAAACAGAAAGCGAACATGGGACACACGGTCATCAAATCAAAGCTCAGCTGCAGCCGTCGATTTGGCCATGGATTGAATGGCCCAGGAGTGGGGCGGAGTGGGCAAAAGTCAGTCGCAGTCGGTTGCAGGTAGAAAAAGCCAAGATGCACGCACATTGGACATGGCCATGTTTGCAGGCTTAAGCCAACATTTGGCGCTGGCTTTGATGGTTTTTACACAGCCTCCAACTGCGACTTCGTCTAGCTATTTCTGGCTGGCAGTCTGTCTTGACTTTATGCGGACACCTAGAAAAAAAGTGCAGAAAAGAAATCAGATTATCAAAGGTATATTTCTTGTTCCTTTTATAAGATTTTATAAGAATTTTATAATTTGTATTTTATATTTAAACTTTAAAAAAGAGAATTTAACTTACAGTTCAGCAGTTTTTTAAATATAATATTTATGTACAATTTTGTTTGAGTATTTTTTGGGTTATTTTGCTTAGTAAAAACATATGAATTTGATATAATTGATTTTCTGAAAACAATTTTTGTTTTATGGTTTAATTTTTTTCCAGAAAATATTTTAGATTAAAGATTTTTCCTTGACTTTTCCTCCGCTCAGTGCAGCTCTCCATCTGGCTATACGTTTGTCTGTTCTCGGACATCAATGGCAATTGACCAGGCCTTGCCTTGCCTTTGCCCGTTTTTGCTGGCTGCCCTGGCTGCTTTTTCATTAGGCAGTCGCGGCAAACACTCTCGGCGCCTTTCCTCCGGCTGCTGGCCATTGCCGTGGTCATCGCAAATTTATTGCGATGCAATTTTTGCCTTATACGTGCGACGGATATTTGCCAAACGGACGCTTTAAAATCGCCAACAGGACCAAGGTGTTTTCACTGCTGCAGCTGTTGCTGTGGTGTGAGAAACATAAAACCAATAATGTACTGACTAATTTGCATTTTGTAAGTAGTATTTTCGGTCGAGCTAACCGCTAACCGTTAACCTAATTATGCGGAGTTCATTAACCCCGGAGTGGCAGTGCTCAAGCCCTGGCAACCCAGCAGGTGGCTAAACGGAAGCTTCTCAGCTAAAAAGCCACCCCCAAAAAGCCACACGATTCATTTCAAAGGCAGCCGCAAGTCACCACCCCCAACCCATCCACCCATTCACCCAATAATAAGGTCGTTCAATAAAATGTGTGACCAGGCAATGAGTAAATCCATGGAAATTGAGATGGGAATAATTGAAGGGCGCCAAGCGTTTAAGTCTGTTTAGCACTTGTTTGTGAAATTTACACCCGCCGAATAAAAAGGCAGAAGAGAGAAGCCCAAATAATAACATCATGGTTAAATTGCTGTATAAAAATTAGCGGTCAGCATACACGCACCGAGTTGGGATCAAAAGAGAGGGGAGGGGACACCACATAACGCTGATTGAATTATTAAAGCTGCTAATTAAACGCTTCCGCTCGTTTAGTTGCTGTGACGCATTACTCATACGCCCCGTGCTCCTCGCCCATTTCGCGTCTGCGTTTGTGTGAGGCACGCAATTTATTTATTTTAATTTCTGTTTGCGCTTTGGCTTCATTTTCCTCCACCAGAGCTCATGCTCGGCCACTCTGAAAATCTCATTAAACGTACCCGTTTTTTTAAACTATTTTAACTGGTTTATAATTTGGTTTAATAGATTTTTTATGTGATAAAAAATATTTAATTATCACGTAATAAACGAAAAGTTATAGAATTAAAGATTTATAAGTTGTTTGAACTGTGATCTGGATGCTTTAGTTTAAACGAAGAGCAAAATGTCATTATTATTATGTTAAGTTATGGTAAAAACTATATGCGCATAAAGACCAAAAATTTACCATGCAAATATCGATTTGAAATCGGCGTTTTTTGTGCGTTAATTTTGAGTTCAAATAATTTAATTCTTTAAGCAAAATGTCGATGCGTATTTTCAACTTTTTTCTGAGCACAGTGGTGATTACAAGTATTGACCAAGCAACTCCAAATGCTGTTATCAAAATAATCGCATTGTGCTAAATTAGACGGCCCTTATTACAAAATGAAAAGTAAGGGGATGCAGAAGAGGGTTTATTGTTTTCCTCCTTTTTTTGGGCTACTGGGCTGTTCTTTCATTACTTTGGTCCATTGTTTGCTTAAGTACTTCCAATTGATTTTCTGCTTTGTTATTATTGTTCCACTTGTATACGCTTTGTCGCCCCCAGTACTCGCACTCACAATTGTTTATGGCCAAGTCCGAGGGTTGTTGGTAACTCGGGGAGGTTCTGTGCCCGCTGCCCAAACGGTAACTTGTTTATTGATTTTACCTTTGACTCGGAAACTTTGCCGCCACTGCGGTTCCTGCTCCTCCTTTGAAAACTGAACTCAAACTTTGGGCAAGAGTTGTGGAGGAAACTTTGCGGAGATGTTATTCCAGCAGCACATATAAATCAAGTCGGTGGATGTTTCGTATCTCGACACGATACGCTTGTCTAATCTCGGCTCATTTGATTTGCAATTACATGTGGAGAACAAGGCATGTCCATTGTCTGTGCTCGGTTGTACTCCCCTATGGTCGAACAAAACATTTCACTTACCCACAACACCCACGCACATATTTCCGGAGGGATCGGGGTCAGATAGATCCCGACATGGTTGCCTCATCATAATATAAATACTCGCATCATGATGCATTTCTTGCATGCTGTGGCAGCTGCATTTGCATAATGCATTCCGTTTCGACTCGCTTTGTTTGAAAAGAACCGAAATATATCTGTGGGATACTACAATATATGTGTGTATAGATATGGGTCACCGCTGGACAGCAGCCAGCAGAAACTTTTACTTTTCCGTAGGTCTCCGATATGAACTGAACTGAACTATGGGGCCAATAAAACTTGACACTCCACAATTGAGCGAGGGGAGTTAATGAAGTGAGGCGAAAGTCATAGCCAAGAACAAACAAAGAATGCAACTGTCCCCCTCCACTCATATTTCTTTTATTATCTCCCCACCGATAATAGTTTATCGCTTTTCCCATGTTTCTTTGCTTCACCATTTCTTTCGCATCGTTTATTATTAGCTTAGAGTTTTATGCCTTTCGGAGTGTGAAGTTCATAAAGCACAAGGCATACACATAATTTGTATGCGTTTTTCACCGGAAACTGACTATTACCTGGGCTAGGCATTGATGGATTAGGTGAGTGAGGCCCACCTATCCAATCACACTCTTTGGCAGGGGCCAATCAAAGAGACGATTCCCGGCTTATGCAAATGCAGAGCCAAAGAAAGCAAGTCTTTGGTTTTTATTAACCGTCTGGAGGCAGCACACACTCATGCAGGTTTATGGCCAGATGGGGAGAATAAACTTCAGGAACGGTCTACACTGTGAACTAGGATTGAAAAAAATCAAATAGAAGTATCATTAGGAAGTAAGCGTTTTGATTCTTGACTACTAAAAAACAAAATTTTAATAAATAAATACGCTGAATCTGGAATTCCTGGAACTGCACCGAGTAAGCATTCTTTAATCTACAAGGGTATATAAGCTTCGGCTGGCCGAAGGTAGCTTCCCTTCTTGTTAAGTATATTTTATAGCAATTCTATCGATGTTTAATAATATAATTGAATAATTCAAGTTATTATAAAAAGATTTATGCCTAACAGGCATTGTGTTTAAGCAATCCAAAATTTTAATTGAATATTTTTTCCAGTGCACGTTTTTTGCTCAATTCATTTGCACCTTGAGAGCTGCTTCTTCCTTTCGGTGTTTTTAGCACGGTGGAAATTCAGATGTTGATTTAACTTGCACTTAACTTGTTGCCGCGAGTGTTGGCTAAAAGAAAGCATTTCACTTCACGCCACTTAGGCAGCCTGACTTTGCACTTTACTTTAGAGTAGCTGATAGGAGGGGGGTGGGGGGCGCTTCTAACCCCAAATCCCACGACATGATTTATTCGACCAGACAAACTCATTTGTTTGCAGTTTGCATTTGAGCTGCGCATTTTGCCCCGCTTAACGGCCAGCAAATTATCATAGTTGAGATATAATAGGGATGGGCGTGGCATTGGCCAAACGATTTGCATTTTGGCCAACTGCAATTTGGAGATGATGGAGAAAACTTGCATCTCCTCTTTTAGCCCCTGGGTTATTTTCAGGTTGGGCCAACCTTTGATTTGGTTTGAGCCAAGTTGGCCTGCGGCCTTGGCCACTTACAGCTCGTCAAATAATTGTTTTAAATTAAGCACAAGCCAAATGCCCAAAGTTATGCATAACACAGAAACCAGAAAGACAGCTCAAAGTTTTGCCCGCCATCTCATTAAGTTGGCTCCTGGCTGGATGATGCTAATGAAATGGCCTGAAAAGAGGGCTGATGGGTGGTTGGTGAGGAGGTGGTTGTTGCTTGTTAGGGGGAGGAAACCCAAAAGGAAGTTAAGTTGCGCAACAGCCAGAAAGGAAGGAAGGAAGACAGGATGGCCGAGACAGCACAAAACTAAAACCCGAGATGAAAGCAAAACAAAAGGCAAGTGGAAGTGCAGAACAGGCCAGAGATGCTGATTATCTGCGGTGGTTTAGTGGGAGTTGGGTAAAGTGGCTGCTGGGTGGTGGAGAAGGTGGCAATGGAATTAACATTATTAGCGAAAATTCTTGTTGCCGCTTCCCTCTTCGTTTCTGCAGTTTCGCGTTTAACTTTGCCGCGTTGTGTTTCCTTTTTAAATGTTTCCAACAAGTTTTACTTAAAGACTGTGGGTACTACATTTATCAAGCAGTAATTCCTTTTAGGTAATTACAGCACAAGTTATTTGAAAAGTTTAATTTATTTAAAACTTATTAACTGAAATATTGATCACAAATATTTAAATTAAAGTTTTTGAATTACTAAGAATCCCTGTCTGCAAAATGAATAACATTCATCAGAAAAATTCCAACACATACACATATGCACTTTTTAGCCATGCGGCATCGATAAACAAATGAAGACATCAAATTCCCAAACAACAATTTTAAAACGAATTTCCATTGAAGAGTTTTTAAAGTGGCCAATTAAATGTTTCCATAAACAGCGTCAATTTAGTGCTTAAAATACTGTTCGTCTTGATCTATTTTCGCTTTGTCTTCCACATTTCATTTCGCTTTAAATTGTTCGTTATAGTTTCGTAATTAATTTTTAAATTTCTTACACATGTTGAATTAGTGGCCAACACGATTCGAGGAGGGTGAAAAGAGCTTTCCGACACTTTTCCCCACTTTTCTCGTACTCTCTTGCTTTTCCCCTGAAAAATATGCAATGCTTATTTTTAATTTCATACATGTGTACTGCAAATGTTTAACATAAAAGCGAGTAAGTGGATTACAGCCATTACTGAAATTTGCTTTTTGCGTTTCATAATTCATTAGATTAAAAATTTCCACCATTTCGAGGTGTTACTTGTGGGCTTTTCCAAAGCTTTTTTTGGAAAAATACAATTTAATTGGCAGCCTAAAAGTATACTTTTTAATTCGGTGAAATTAAGTGTAAAGTGTAAGGTAAATATACTTTTGGTTTTATTTTGATGGGTAAATAATTTGGAAATAATAGTTTTATTACTTACTAATATTTTGGAATAAAAGGGGAGTTTGAATAATCCTCAAATTTATGTAAAAGTAAAATTCTTAGGTCATTTCGTACCCTTTCAAAAACTCATACCCCTCGTCAAGACAAACACAAAAACAAGGCCAAATACAAATTGTAATACCCAGCAGCATTGCGACAAAAAATTGCGGCATTTATGCGCCGGCAGGGTCAGAGGTCATGTGTACACAAAAATGTATTTTATACATTTTTTTTCTAAATAAACCGAGAAAAATTATGTTTTCAACGCTTCAGCCCGCCGTCGCTGGAAAGGATGGCTGTGCAAACAAATGTTTCGCATTGTTGAAAGGCAAATCCAAAAGAGCAAAAGGGGCAATGGGAGCCGCACATGAAAGCTGGTCGGGCCTGAAGCGCCATTAGCCGTGGCCGAAACGCTGGCGAAAGGCTGAAAAACTGAAAGGCGAGCCAAAAACCAAATCCTTTTTTCAGATTTTTTACGCTGCGCCAAGGGGCTTTCTTTTATTCATTTTTCGCATATTTTTTTGCCGGTCAACTAAGCTGTTCTAATCTGTTTGTCGTTGGCCGTCGGCTAAACGTGGCCCACAACCCATTTGAAGCCCATCTCATTTTTTGTCTTGCTTCCCCCCTTTCAAATCTCTTAATTCAACATTCAATTTCATGATGATCTTAGTCAGGATTTTGGGGATGACTTTAAGCGAAGCTTAATTGCTTTTTGCCGGGACAAATGGCAGGTAATATATATATCTCGGGAACACCTTGAACACCTTCCACCGTGCTCCGTACTGACGTCACGCTGACGAGGAGGTCCAACAAACGTGGCCAGCTTTTGACTTTTCACTTGTCTTTCGCCTGTACGATCAAGTATAAATAAACAAATGCATGAAAATAGAACTCGAAGTGGGGAAAATCGATTTCAATGCTCGCAATTAATCGAAGGGAAAAACGCCCAGGAAAGTGGGAGAAAAGACGTGAGTTGTTTTATAAAACTCATAATCAAAACAGAATCTCCAGCATTGACCAATAAACGTAATGCGGGTCATAAACCTTTGAAGCCTTAAAAATGTTTACACAGAAAAATAAGAAAACCTATAACAATTGGTTATTTGTTTATAAAAAACATCAACATCGGCAAATATGCAATAAATACGAGGGTGCTTAAATCAAAATGTATATGGCAAAAATAAAAATCATCAGAAATAAGTAGATATTTAAATTTACTATTAAATTAAATATCAAAACTTCTAAAAAATAAAGTAAAATGTTTAGTGCGTAAATTTTAACAGTGGATTCAAAAAAGAATCCTTTCATTTTGTTGTGTACATAGGTAAAGTTATGGCCTAAAATAAAAAATATTAACTGGTCTGTGAGTAAAGGCGTCTAGACCCACGGAAAGATATATAAAGTTTACTACTCCAGAGTTTGGAAAGGGTCCGCTCTCGGCCAGGGTTTTAATCAAAGTAAATGAATTTAAACGAAGCGACGAACAAAGTCCAGTGGCTATTTGCATAGAGCCGTCGCACTGAAATGGTTTTTAAGTGAAAAAAAGGATGCGAATGGCATTGGGGCGGGGAAAACTGAAAACTGGGAAAGGGAATGGAAATGGAAATAGGAAAAGCGAGGCAAAAGAGTGAGCGAAACGTTTTGCCAGCTCAGAGCGAGTCTGAAGCTGGTTTTCTTCTTTCTTTATTTTATTTGCGCGGGGATTTGTCTAGCTGGAGAGGATAAGCGCTCTGTGTATCCTTTATCCTTTGTGTTTGCATGAATTTAATGCAATCCAAATATTTGTGGGCGAGAGTGAGAGTTTCGCCTCTGCCAGTTTCCTTTTTCCATTTTTTTTTTCGCCATCTCCATCCCCTCCATTTTCCTTATTTTCTGCTCCATCTTCGGCTGCTTTCCGCTTTGTAAATGGCTTTTTATGGGCTTACTGCCGGATGGCTTTTGTGGGGAATTTAAAGCTTCGTTTCATAACCTTTTGAATGGTAATGGCATGCAAATATCTATTTATATGTCCTGACAGCGTTGGCCATAAACTTCGGCTAGCGAGTATTTTAAAAATATTTTTTTTACCATCTGCATAATCATAAGTGTATTCGGGAGAAGTAAACATTTGCCATTCTGACTAATGAACTGCTTTCCATACTTTTAGGGCACATGGCCTTCGTCAGGGTGTAGGTGGAAATCAATTAGCGCACTGCCACCACCCCAGGTTCTCTTTTAATAATTTTCTGAATTAATGTGCAAAAATCTATTTTCTACCGAATTTCAATTTTCGACTTGTGCTATTTTTGGCCTAGTCTGAAGTCGTGAAAAATACAAATTCGGCACACGCCATATCCCTTATATCCACAAAGCAGAACATTAATCATCTAATAATTTAGCATTCGCAGAAATTCATCGCATTGTGGCTCAAAACTTTCGATTTGTTTACCATATCTTGACATAGATCATAGAGAACAGACATATGCTGGATCCTAAAAATAGACACCCCCTTTCTGGTGAAATATTTTAAAAGTTTTCCCGAAAAGGATATTCGGCGAGGCGAAAGGCTTTTCAAGCGAAAAATGAACCCTCTTCACTATATATTTATTTTTATTGTTCGGAAAAGTGTAAAGTGTGTATATTCATGTGGTGGAATGGGGGGCGGTGGGCGTGGCTGCTATCTCATGCACATTTTGTCACTGTCAGTCGACGATGGCATCATCAGCGTCTCTTTCACTCTCGCCATATTGTGGTTGTTGTCATGTCATTTCGCATTTAAATTGTTGTTGTCACTGTAATAAAATTCGGAAATCTAGGTCCATATCTACGCATTTGTTATCCTTGAGCTGCATTCGCCGTAAAACAAATACAAAAACGCCAGCAAGACTAAAGTTTTGCATTAATATTGCAATTTTTATTTTCAAACAATTGCTGTCGCCGCAGTTTGCATTCATTTTTGGCATTAATTTTCACAGATCCCCCAAGTTTACATATTTCTGACTGACGGCGAAATGAAAAATGTGTTTTAGTTTAGTAATTGATGGATCATTCCCCTTGAAGAACTTGGCAAAGGGCAGATCGTCGCTTGTATATATTTAGAAAATAAAACCAACTAAAAATAGGAATGCAGCTTACTGTGTCGAGGCTGTTGGCAACAGAATCGCTTGTGGAAACTAAAATTGAATTAAATTTTATTGCTGCATATTTTGGCATATATATTTTGGGGAATTTTCAGAGGCACTGCAACTAATTTGTTTAATTTATTTAATTTAAAGTCTGCCACTCCAGCACTGTAGGGCACTCGAGCAGCCTTTGTTGCCTTTGTTTGAGCAATCGACAGCAGCCAATAACCCATCTTTGTTTTTCCGTTGCAGTTTGTCGGCTGGGAGGAGGTGCCGCGACCCAACACTCGAGCCGAGATCGTCCAGGCCATGCGTCGCATAAGGGTGAGTATTACGCATACGACGCGTGGGACGCAAATGAATTTTGAGTCCCGTCGAGTTGAAAAGTTAACAGATTTCCCCCCGCTCCCTGGATATTCGCATCTCCGGCTGCCAATTAAAGAAACTTTTATCCGGGCCGAAGGCGGTTTTAAATTTCGAAAACCCATGGTGTAGGGTTTTCCATTCCCGAAAGGCAGGCAACACTCTCTCTGTTTGCCAGCGTCACATACTTTGATTACAGTTACATTCTCGTATATGGCCAAAAGGCAAAGGGAAGCTGAAGCTGGCTAAAAAGAAAAACCATTCTAGTAGCATAAAAAGTAACGAGGCTTGTTTATTCTTTGCCCCATCTCTTGGCTCCTAAGAAGTCGTGCGTGCCCTGGCTTAAACCGTGTTAGCCCGGCTGACTTGGGGAGTATGTGGGTTATTGTGTATTAGCCTTGTCTGTCAGCCGATGAAAATTGAGGATGAAAGGAGGAGGCGGGGAACGTGGTAAATTCGGCGCTTGTTATTGTCATGTCTTTGCCATTAGGCGAGCCGTCAAAGGCAGTCAGATGTTAATTGAAAATTCTGGAATTACGTGGCCCCTTATATAGCAGAAAAACTTATACAGATATTTGCCCTCCTTTTCAGTACGAGTGCAAAGTTCAAAATCTGAAGAAGCGAAAGGTCACCATCCACATATCGGTAAATGGCGTACGCGTTGTGCTCAAAAAGCGTCGTCGAAAAGTAAGTCAATGCCGGTTGACTATATTTACTTCGAAACTAATTTATCTATTTATCCGTATAGAAAAAGAACTGGACCAATGACCCCGAGGAAATCGAGTTGCTCAATCATCCCATCTATAGAATATTCTACGTGTCCCACGACAGCAGCGATCTCAAGATATTCAGCTATATTGCGCGCGATGCCAGCACGGATACGTTTAAGTGTTCCGTCTTCAAAAGTCACAAAAAGGTGAGTTTCGAGATCCCAATGTTTGCTTTAGGCTTTTCCTTTTACTGCGGTCAATGTTTATGGCCGCAATTCGCATAATGCGGGCTACATGTGACTTGGACTTACTTGACATTACCCCAATCCCGCGGCTTCTCGCACCCCGAACTGCAGCTAAAAATATAACCTCTGGTCTTGTGCAAAATGTCTACTCGCATGCATAATTTTGGCGAGTATCCAGCATTGGAAAACCGAAACGAAAACAACTAGCAAATAAACAAAAAAATATGCGCGCTATAAAGAGCGAAGTGTAGTTTATTAGATGTGCTAAAATTGCGATCTATTTGATCTAGTTTCCATTAATTGGTAATGACTAAAATTCGGGGGAATAAGTTGTGAAGCCGAATTGGGTATTAAATGGGTTAAAAATGTTAACTTAAAATAGAGAGCTGAAGCTAAATATGATCGATGATTTTGATATTTTCATATTATCGATTCGATAATTTAGATGTTGTCAAAGGAAAAATAGAAAACTATTCTAAAAATTTCACTTAATTTCATACTTTACTTTATAACCAGTGAGTCACACTTTTCCCATTCGCTTTCTATTTATTGAACCGATGATTCCATGGTTATTTTTCATTGTCAATTCGGTTTGGTCTAGACCAATTTTTCATTGGCCATTACAGCGCTCGGGGATCTAAACAAACCCGGCGAAAAGTAAGGCGCAACTGTCCATCAGTCGGGCCGCCAGCCGGCACATCCATTTCCGTGTTATATGGCCAGATTCTCTCATTCGTTCGCCAGGCGACATCGCTCCCCATTAAGCTATTGCCGAGATTTGCCAAATAAATAAATCAGATTTTACTTTGTGGTCCGTCGGTCGCCTGGGGGAAATGCATTTGCTTTGATTTCGAGCCCAATGCGGCTTTTGATTAATTCCAAGTCAGCAGTGTTCCAAATTTATATTTTAAGAGCGCAATAAACGCAACCATTTCTTGGTATAATCGTCTGGCCTTCAACTTCAGTCTGTAGACAATGTCAAGTTGGCATTTCTATTTTTTCCTTTCTAATTAACAAGCGGACTTCTGGGGAAAAAATTCCAATACATCAGAGGGGCGGCAGTCGATGTTTTTTCGGGGCCTGTCGAAATGCCTGACAAGTGACATAAGAAATTAAGGCCAGAGGGATGGGTCGACTTATGGGAATGGGGAGGGGGGGCATTATCTTCCACAACGACGCCTGCACGTGTTGGAAATCGCGCATACGCCGCGCGCGTCAGTGGAAAGCTTCGTTGCACCTGAGGCATGGGCATGGGATATACAATCGCCATTCAGGCATTAGTTTTACACGTAGCACTCAAATGCAACGCAATTTGGAAGCTGAATGAACACAAACACGGGCCGACAAAGCGATGAAAGGTATATGATTAATGGCTAAGCAGGAGCCAGGCCGAAACGGAAAATGGCCGAAACAAGCGAAGAGCCCCGTTTGTTTACTTCCGCGAAACACAAAGCAATGACGTCACTGCAGTAGCTGCAATCACGCATACGCCAGGTTGGACCGGCCTCAGGGGTTCGATATATGTATATGGATTCGTTGGAACAGCAAACAGCAAACGGCCAACGGCTAGGAAAACCAAAACAAACGCAGCATGTAGTAGCCAAAAATCGTGCCAACAGCTGAGCGGAAAAGCTCTGGGAAAAGCTTTTCCATTTGCCGGCTACGAGACCAAGATCCGAGATCCATCGATCGGCCATCTCCTCTCTCATTTCGGTCTTTGTCCAGTGCGTTCTAGACGGTGCGCCTTTGCAGACGTGTGGCGAATCAAAAACCAAACAAAGTTCGATCACAGACCCAATACCCAAAATTATGCAATGAGTGCGTGAGTGTCCGTGAAAAAGTGAAGTGTTTTCAACTTAAGAAAATAAATAAAAACAAAAGAAAATAATTTAATTAATTTTAAAACGAAATTTCTGCCGCCTGCAAGCGGTGCCTTCAATAAATAAGCCCCAGCATCATCCGATATCAGCTAAATAAATAAATAAATTCTGGCAATGGCATGTCACAGCTTTAAGAAAAATATGTTAACGCACCCATAGATCAATTAAATGTTTCAAAGTGTGTAGGAAAAAATTCGTTTGCAGAAATCAAGTCACAAAAGTGTTTTGTCATCAGTTTTTCTAGCCATTCGGACTGCTGACGCCATTAAATGCTTGTGGCCAGAAATAAAAAAAAACAGAAACCATAATACTTTTAAACAATGCTAAGGATTGAATAATGAGCCACGAGAGCAGAAAATTGACTGGAAAATTAATTACCAGAGAAAAGCCGCAACACAAGCCACTTGAAAAAAGTTTGCAAAGTGCGGACAGTAATACGACTTTGGTGGAAATAAAGCAAAAATTCGAGTGCTTCCCTTTTTGTGAAAGAACAATTTTATGTTTTAAGTAGATTCATTCACTTTTAGCCAAACTTAGCTCAGTGACGTACACTCTTCCCTCAAAACCCACTGTTTATGCATATTAATTGTTAATGAGCTACTCGCGCCACAGGTAGTCCACGGAAATGAGGAGGCTGGGATAAATAAATAGAATTATGGTCAATAACGAGAACGAACACGTGATAATACGGTTGAAATATTTACGATTCTCCTTTGCCTAGCTTATTTATTTATATCTATATTTCGTATTGGTACAATAAACAAGCTAAAGCTAATTTGACAGCTGAAAAAATCCCAAATAAACATAAAAGATTGCTGCAAATATTTTCATGAACATAACTTGGTTCTCAAGTTTTTCGAATAGTTCACAGAAAATGGGGAAATATTTCTAATTTACCTGTTGTCTGTGGAATTGGCAAAGCCATTGCCTCGGGGAAAACCGCAACGTGCCTTGTTTTCCATTTTCATATTCCCAAAAATGGCTGCCCTCATCGACATTCGTTTCGCTTTGTTTTCCTACGATTGTGCTTTATTTTTTTCGCATTCGCAAGCCAAAATAGATCCATTATTTTAATAGCCTACTTTAAAGTATTTCGAAAATCAAAAAGCGATTGGGGCTGAAGACGCAGGTCGTGCGGGCAGGTGTTTGGCTTTATTCGAGAGGCGAATTATAAATACTTGGGTTTATATTCCTTGGCTATTTTCGCTTAGGCAGTCGAGAGAAGTAAATTGAATTTTCAAGTGCCGCAGCCTGCATGACTAATGGGAAGTTCATTAGTTTCCCGGGGGTGGAGTAACACCCTTTCTGACCACGTGACAATGTGCAGAATTTACGATCTGCCGTTTTGCCATGCTGAACTGTGGTAAACTGTGGCCAACTGGCCAACTGCAGCTGCGGAAGTGGCCGCTGCGGTTGGAGGTCCTGCGAATGCTGCGCGAATGCGGCATCCTGACCACCGACGACTTATGGCCACAGTAAACACCGGCCAGATGGCTGGCGGGGCAATGGCAAGGCCATTAAAAACGGTGCTAAAAAGCCAGACCAGACACAAAAGATTTTTCGTGTAAAAATTTTCCCTTATGACAGGCAGAGCGGGGAAAACAAACAAACTGCCAGATTTGATTGCTCTGTGCTGCGGAGTCAAATGGAAATTAAAAATCAAATAAATACATAAAACAAAGCTAACAAAGTCATTCTTAACGCCATAAATTTTCAAGTAGTTTTCCACGAAATGCCACGCAATTTTCCTTCACTCCACTCGCTTTTATTTATTTAAGTTTTCATTTCGGCTTTGCTGTAACGAATGTAAATTGCCACACACTTTATCCGTTTACTTTTTATAGTTTTCAATTTGATTTATGCGAAATTGCACAAGCCACACGAGGGAGATATATGTGAAAAGTGTGTGTGGACTTGGTCGAGATAGACAATCAGTTGGCACCTTTGGCTAAGACGGATTTTCTCGGCACACGTGGCGTATGCGCAACGCTGATAAAGCGGCAAAGTGAGACGATTCGACGCCTCGGGTAAATTCACACTGAAAGAACTGTTAAATGGTCGAGTTAGTTGCATAGAATATATTCAAATATTGAACGAGTGTTGTAAGCATGCCTTCCTTCACTCTTCGATTTGTTTGCCAACTTGCGCAACAAGTGCTGTCACTGCTTGTCAAAATAATTCAAATTGATGTGTTGTTAATGTCGTTCAGGCGAGTGCTCAACCTGACGCCACTGAAGTAGCCCTTCAAAGTGCTCGAGTGCTGGCCAAGTTCTGCTCGAGAGACCCCTGAAAGGGGAAACCACAAAGTTATTCGCCAGCTTAGCCTTAATTAGTAATGGCAACGAAAGTGTTCGGCAATTTTTGGAACCGACGTCGTCTTCTTATTTGTTATGTTAAAAATATATTTAAAATTTGGGGGGGAAATAGGTATAGTTTTTTAACAGCTGTAAATAGTTGTAATTTAATTTTAAAGAGTTTTTACTTAAAAAGAATTTATATTCCTTTAAAAAAGTCGATTGTAGAGTAGCTAAAGTTGCAATAAATTATGGTGGATAATAAAAAATAATTTAAAATCTGTACACATTTTGGAAAATAGCAAAAACATTTTGTAACTTAAATTTAAATTATTTAATTGTACACACAGATTATTGTAAGGGTACAAAAAATATTTTGTAGCTTGATTTTGAAGGAAAATGAGAGTTCAATATTCCGCTAAAAATATTTATAAATATTTAGGGACCTTCGAAATTACATTGCCTTTGGAAATGCAACTACATACACTAATTCGCTGACAGAGAGCCCCTGCAAATCATTCGCTTGCTGATTGACACAAATTTTGCCTGCTGGCTAACCATAACAATACCCACATCAGATTGACAGTTTCTGTTTTTTTTTGCTTTTCGGAGGGGTGCGAGGGTAAAAGGAGAAAAATCGTGCATGCAGGCGGCAGAAATATTCGGAAAATAACCGAAAAATATATTCTCCCGATAGGTAGGCAACATGAAGAGTTGCAAATAATTCAATACACAAATAAATGAACACGCAAAAGCAACAGCAGCAGCAAAATTAAAAACAAAAACAACAGCCTGGGGGCGAAAGAGAAACATAAACAATATATAGCACCTCGCAGGTGTGAAAAATGGCGCATCGGCGGTGTGTGAACAACCTGGATCAAGGGAGCGAGCCGGAGAACCCTAAGCAATTATGAAATTAATAGCCAACTAATTGGGCGATTCGAGAGCAGTGAAATCGGTATTGAACAGCATTGAACTTAAAGTGAGCAGTGACAAATTGGCCAGCGAGCTAACGACCTTGTGGATTGCTGATTTCGGATTGCGGATACTTTTCGCGGATCACCGAACTCTGGCCAGCTGGTGGTGGCCATGAAGCACGAGAAGACCCTCGCCATGGCTGCTCCGCACAAGCAGCGGCATCCGGACAGCTCCGCCCACGTTCCCCGCAGTCCCATAACCAAGGCCTTTGACTTTCTGCCCTGGACGCGGAGTCGCAGCAAGGTGAACATGGCCAAGGTGGCCCAGAATCAAGAACAGCAGGCCTCTGTTTCCTCGGCTGCATCAGTGGAAAAATCCTCGGAGGTTCACTATCACAAGAACATCTTTCGCAGCGGCGGTGGGCTCATCCGCGATATTTTGGTAGGGGACAAGCATCTCGAACTGAAGAACAAGCCACCACAATCTCCGGTGCCGTCGCATAAAAAGAAACAGAAGCCGTTGTCGCGGAATAAGAGCCTAGATATCCGGGAGCTCATTGGTTGTGTGGAAAGGGAATTGGTTCCAGTGACAGCAGGAGGAGTAGGTTCTACAACTCAGCCACCTCGCTTTATAGATGACACATACTTAGACCACAAACCAAAGCACATACTCTTCAATGACGACGAGAATACGGTGTATATCATAAAAAAGGAGCAGCCGGTGGCCAAGTCCAGTCACAAGGTTAATGGCCAGGCCAATGGAGATGTGTTGAAGGCGCGGCTGAAGCTCAAGCGCCTGCCCGGCGATCATTACGAGGCCTCGCCGGAGGCCCTGCGTCGGGCCCACCTGCTCCACCAGCGATCCGAGCAGCGGCATCAGCTGCAGCGGCGCAAGAGCCTCAGCGATCAGCAGAGCAGCTCCAGCCTGAGCAGTGGCGGCGGCGGTGGAGGGGGTAGTGGCATCATGCTGGAGCGACCCAAGACCGACAAGCCGCGCAAGAAGCTTTCCTTTCGGGAGCCCATCATTGCCGGAGACCAGATATTACCACTCATCCTCTCGGAACAGCGACAGGCGAGGCAGAGGCGTCGCAGCTCCCCCCTGGAGCGCAGCAGAGGGGGCTTGGCAGCGGGAGCAGACTGTGATAATTTATGCAATAATCGCACAAAGGATGCAATTTCCTGCGGCTGTGCGGCGAGCGATCCGGAGGTGGGTTCAATGTGCAGCAACATGGCGTATGCGTAATTGCTGTCAATGGAATTGCCATAAGGGGGTTATGTCTTAATGGGGGGTTGGGGCTGTGGCATAATGCAATTATTTTAATCCCCTTTTCTCTGTGTTTCTCCCTCCGCCTCTGCTTGCAGTCCCAGGCCATGCGCATCGTTCGCACCGTGGGACAAGCCTTTGAAGTGTGCCACAAATTTAATCTTCATAAGAATTCCCTGGAACCCAATGACGAACGCTCCGACATATCCTCCTCGGAGCTGCTGGACGTGGAGCAGATCAGCGAGCAGCAGCTCAGCGAAGACGGCGAACGCGGTGGCGGTGGCGACAACGAGACGCCCAAGAAAGGTGAGTGGCAAATAATTCATGGGGATGGGGTGAAAAATGGGCAAAATGGTCGTTGCCTGGCCAATAAATAAATGAAAAGCTCCCGGCTGTCTGGCTGTCGTCGCCGTCAGATGCTTCCTGGTTGAGGCTCTGAATCTCTGGAGCCTGGACGCTGGTCTCGCATTAGTTTCCTATTCATTTCTGCATTCCCATGCAAATGTCTGCTCTTTAATTTCGAATTCAGTTCGATGCGGCGAGCGAGGAGGCATTTGCATTTAAATTGCATTTTATTCCCAGTGGAGGTTCGCAAGGGAAAGGGAGCGATTTTCGTGCTAAAGTCTATAAAATTAGCCGCCAGAGAAAACAAAGTAAATTTAAATTATCATCAAAACAGTTTTTATAAATAAACGTAGAAAATCGGCAGCACGTTTTATTAAGTTATAGTTTGTTATTACGAAATACAGGGTACATTTTGGCTCTTACAATATCTTGTTTATTTGGTTTACCATTTTACCTTGTTTTCTTCTCCTTATTTCCGTAAATATACAAAATGCAACTGCAGACCTCATGTATATACTGTAAATATTCGAGTGTACACACAGTACAGCCTGCTAAAGTGAAAAATACAATACAAAAGATGACTGCGCATATGAGAAGAAAATATTAAAGAAATAAAATAAAATTCAGAAATAAAAATAAAAGTACCGAGAACAGAAGCAGCAGCTTTCGACATACACTTCGACGCTGTTAAGCAATTTCCACATATTGCTTCAATTTTCAATAATCTTCGTGCGGTTTTCCATCTTGCCAACCAGCCCCTCCCCCTTCTCACCCCTCTTTGCTTTACCACCCCCTCCCCCAAACACTTTTACACAGGCAAGGCGTAGTTTGACGTCATCAACGCGTTGCTGCTGCCAAAAATAAGATGAAAAAAAAACGAATAATATTGAAAACCTCACGAGAAAAGCAATTCTTTTTGCAATCTTTTGTCTAAAACCATCCAGCGACATCATTCGCAAGAAATTCTGAGAATATAAATATAAATAAAGCCCCGAGTGGGGCAAAATGGGAATGGGGAGCAAGGTAGCTACTTATCGGAGATGGATTATTTGCAGATACCTTCCATCATAACCATGGCATCACCACGAGTCATTGGATTCGGGAAAACTGAAACCGAATTTGTTACCAGGCGACACTCGAGACCACGGAACCCTCACGTGGTGGCCAAAACTGTGTGTGGGCGTGCCCTGAAGTCGTGTGCCAAAAATAATTTATTTATTTCAATATCTCATCCTCCGAGTCTGGGGTCTTGTAATTTTCGCTATATAGTAATTTCCCGCCTGTGCTGGCTGACTTTTGAAATAATAAATTATGAACATGGGTGTTTGTCTGCGTCTGGGCGACATTCCCCTGAGATTAGGAAGATCAGATGGCAGAGGTTCAAAGTTCAATACCCTAGGCTAGCCTACGAAAAATTATGAAATTAGGTGTATTAGGATATTCCCTTGTTTAATACTTTTAAGTGAGAGATGGTAACAATTAATTAAAATAACAAAGGAATTTATTTATTTTGGAAACTAGTTTTCCTTGTAAATATATTCTTATATAATAATCTTAATTTTGCTAAACTTTGTGACTTTGTAAATTTTTATTTATTTTACTTAACTATACTGAACAAATTAAAGCTAGACCCCGAACAAAATTGTTTATTGTTTTTGAACTTTCGCGACCACAGGTCTTATTTGTAATAAGCACGCCATTACGTTAATCAACACCTCGTATATTGTCTTTGGCCAAGAAAATTTGCCAGAATATATCCAAAACACAATATAATATAGATTGGCTATAAGTAAAAGCTGAACATTTGGATTACTAAATGTTGTTCCATGTCATAGAATCGCTTTGCAGCTGTTTTGTCGAGCTCTCTAATTGAGTATGATGTGTTCCGCAAAATGGGTCATTTGGGCTGTAAAAATTATACAAAAGATGATTTCTAAATTTAGCTCAAGAAACATGTGTTTGCGAGTATGGAATCCTTGTTTGATTTTTGCAGGGCATAGGATAGGCAAATTCCAACAATTATTTGCCAAAACACTCGGCGTTGGTGAAAAACATCTGAAACGGCAAATTAATTTACATGCTGTGAAGGATTTTTACAGCGCTTGTAGCACTTCATTGGCAATTAACACGTGCCGCAGGTGCGAAACGAAAATTCAGCCGACTGCCTTTATATCCCCGAGTTCTGGGAAGAAATTTCTTAAATATTTGCCAACAAATCAAATTGAAATGGCTGCTGAAAGCAGGAGTGAACTTCGCTCGCCCCAATCTTCATTATCACAACAACCATTATCATCATCTTTATAGCGATCGCGCGAGGGTCTAGAGATAATTGTTTCATTATTTATTGGACAGACAGCATAATCAAAACAAATATCGAACTCTAGACGCTGTAATTAATGGGAAATTAAGCGCGAAAGTGGCCGCCGGAGCAGATCGCAGATCGTGGGGCACCAGGTGGGCCGCGTGGGTGTCCCGCGACCTTGACTAATTGGGGAGGTCGGTGGGCCGGCCTTACACACCTCACTTACCAGCTATTTAATTCGCAAATCCAATTCTCCACTATTTATAGAGCACTTGGCCATATCGCCCGATCTGAACCGCACGCAGCCGCAGCGTCCAAGCCACTTGGAGCTGATGCCATCGCATTCGAGTCTACGCAAATCGAACAGCCTGCTGGTGAGTAACTTATGTCCATCATAATCATTCCGTCCAATTGCCCGCTAATAATAACCGAAATCACAGCCATATCCTGGCTGGGCAATTAAAATGCCGGCGCTGGCGAATTTTAATGAGCCGAAATGAAATCTCCGAAATGAAATCAAATACAATGTGGCCCATTGCTGGCGTTTCTGTTTAGGCCATAATGTATAAAGTAATATTTCGCATTTGTTTACCTAACAAGGCGGTCAGTAGAGGGTAAACATTGGGGGAAAAACAATAATATTCAGATTCAATAACATTTCCAGTTGCCCCCGAGAACTGTCAAGGCTAAACGGTGAATAAAAAAAAGGAAAATCGGTTGTAAAGGGGCTAAATGGCCCAGTTTCACAATTAAATATGTCAATTTAATGGTCTCATGTTTGTTTTCATTTATGGGGGAAACACATGAGAAATATGAATGCTGTTTTTGATAGCTTCAAAAATGCGATAGTGAAATGCGGCCATTAATCGAAAGTATGGGCCCATAAATAAATTTTGCAGAAACTGTCTAGAGTAACCATACGTTTTCAAAGAATATATAAACATTTTTATTATATTTTGAAAACACACATTTTTTCTTTGAACCGTCTTTGTTCTCCCAGAAAACATGCAACATTTAATTGAGTGTTTGGCCTTATTAAAATTTAATTAAAACTGGATATTGTCTTAAAGAAGAAAAAATTTAAAAAATAATTTTCTATTTTCTAACGCTTACAGTTAAAGTAAACATTGCACCAACATATTTACAGATTTTGTAAAAGTGTAAATGCAATCTTTTTGTGTTTTATAATACCTATCGAAATGTAGAAGACAATTTTAAATCGGATTATTCTCTTAAAAGTTATAAGCAATGAAATGAAATTATTAACTTCAAGCTGTGCAAGCAGTTAACCATTAGCTTTGGTATTTCTTATGAAATTCAATACCTTCCCCCTTTCTTCTTTTAGTGCGATGTGGACGACAAGTCTCCAGGCTCACCTTCCTCTCCGCGCTCTGAGATCAGCCAGCTGAAGGACCAGCTGGAGGCACAGGCTCTTCAAACGCGCCAGGCTCTTGGCCAACTGATGATGGTGCGGGAGCAGCTCATCTCGGAGACCAATGCGCGCATCGAGGCGCAGGTGGGTGGAAGACCCTTCTCCCCAAAAAGATATATAATATATATTTAAAGATTTTATATATATTTAAAAAATATTACAGGCGCGCACCCAACAGCTGCTGCAGCAGAACCGGGAGCTCCTGGAGCACCTGGCCTCCTTGGGGGCCTACAACGAACAGCAGAGTGCGGGCCTCACGTCGGCCAATATCGGAATGGCGCCACAGGTGAGGGCTATACTATATATACTCTATAAGCTTTTGAGTTATGCGATCGTAAATTTGCGCTCATTTCGAGCCTTTCCCAGCTGCGCCTCCTTTTTGCATGATTTTTCATTTTCCGTTTTTCCCTGGCTGCCATTTGTTTTTGCACGAGTGTTTATAGTTGTTCGCCCTTTTCGTTGTTCGTTCTCGTTATTCTCGTTGTTGTTCATTGATTGAGAGTGAGAACTGTAGTACTAAATGCCCTGTGACCTTTCACCCCATTCGATTAGCAATCGCAGCTGCAAATGCTGCTGCAGGCCACCAGCAACAACAACAATTTGGCCACGATCAATCAGCAGATCAGCAATTTGGGCAGCATCAATCAGCAGTTGACCTCGCTGAGTCACCAGCTGAGTGGCCTCAATCAGCAGAGCCAGCACCTCCAGAATTTGCAACAGCAACAGCAGCAGCAGCAGCAACAAGCGGTTCCCAATCCGGCCACGCCCCCTCCCGTGGCGGGGGGCAGTAGTCCTTACCCCTCGATGAGCGCCCTGCAGAGCATCAGCAATCAGTTGCAGCAACAGCAACAGCAGGATGCCTTGTCCAAGGATCTGTTCCAGGTGAATCAGGAGCTGCTGAATCGCCTGCAGGCCCTGAATCTGAATGCCAATCCTGGCCAGGGCCAGCAGACGCCCTCCGCCGCGGGCCACAACTCCTTCTTCTATGTGAATCCATTGTCCTGCACTCCGGCCACTCCGAATAATAATGCTGGAGGAGGAGGAGCTGGAGCTGGAGGAGCCTTCAATTTCCTCACCTCGCCGGCGGCCACGGGAACGCTGACGCCCTCGCCGTTGGGCACCATGAATCGGAACTCCTTCGCCGGCAGTTCGTCCTTGAACGAGGATATCCGGCTGAGCATCGAGCAGAATCTGAATAGTCTGGAGGAGCAGCTCAAGGCGGCCGTTTCGAATGGCAATTTGGCTGGCCTGGCCTGCGGTGGATCTACGAGCACACGGGACACCAGTCGCAGTTCCTCAACGCTGGACTCGCCATCATCACCTCGTTTAAGAAGCAGCAACAATAACATAAGTCCCGGGAGCAGCAATGGCAACCAGAGCCAAAATCAGAACAATAATAGCAACAGCAGTCGGGAGACGCGATTCAATACGGTTTTGCTGAGGGTCACCGACGAGGCGGGTCACCAGAGGAAGCTATCGGCCACGCCCAGTTTCATCACCAGGAGCACCAGCGAGAAGGTGCCCAATCGCAGCCAGATGATGAGCCAGGTGCAGAGGACCACCTGGGCCAGGCATACCACTAAATAAATTATATTAAAGAGAGCCTGAGGATCGAGTGAATGAGTGGGTGGAACAGTATTAATTTAGGAGCAACACAACCCTACTTTAGTTTCGCATTTTAGGTGTCCTAGGCGTTTAATGTGCCAATTATTTGCCCAGCTCAACGTCTATTTAAGTGTAAAATATATCTAAATCTATATAGCGTTATCTTCTAGCTCAAAGTGTGTGCCAAAGTCAGAGTATATAGCCCTTTGGCGTTTGGTTTACTTAGGTAAAAGTATTTGTGAAACATAATCTTAGCATATCAGCAACGAAGAAACTTACTCAAAAAGTTTGCCATAATCGTTTGAAAGTATTTTCTCTTCCCCCAAATGAAATCTATATCTATACAACTAGTGTTTAAGCTAATGAGTCTAGTTTTAGTTGGATACTGTTATTTTTGTAAATTGTTGTATTTTAATTCAATTTATGCGTGACCCGCATAGGCTTCAACCCGCAAAAGAGTTATGTGTAAATTAAAATTTCAAATATTCGGCTGAATATGGAAATTCAATGGGCGAGCAACAATGAACGGCAGACAACAGAATAAATAATAATAATAAAAATCGGATAATTATGTAAAAACAAAACCCTTGGCATCTCTTTCGATCCGCTTGTATATTGTCGTTAATAATTGAAAGTTAACGCCAGACTGGGCAATTTCCCTAATGACTTTTCCGACAAAAACATGCAGCACACTTTTAAGCGCATTAAGCATCCGCCCCTTGGGACGCTCGACGGTCAGTGTATGAATTTCCACCCCTGGATAAATGAAAAACGATGCCGTCGGCCCAAGGAGGAGTGGCAAAAAACAAGTGTCGCCATTTTTCACTCTACTCGGTAGTTGGTTTTTTTAATATTTTTTTATTTCGTTTTTTCCTTACTGCCAACGGATTTTGCTGGTGGGCAGCAATTTGCGCACATAACTCATTTGCATAAATTTACACACTGACTTTACTTAACACACCCACCCACCAACCGCCGATTTTCCATTTCCCGCAGCTATCGTCGACGGCGAAAGTGGCCCGATGGTTCCAGCAGCTTCCCTGGCACACCGCCTCCTTGTCCCGCCCAGAAAGCGGCTTCGTTTCCGGCGACTCGCGCTCCGAGAAGTATCAGGAGGATCATTTCTACGGCATCGGAGGGATTGGAGGCATCGGAGGCACCAAGGAGCCGGATGATTTATGCGACGAATTTCTGCTGGTGGAGGGCAGCAGCACCATTTGGACAAAGCTGAGCGCCAAAAAGCGCCGTAAATTGCTCGGCATGCGGCTGGGCAAAGTGACAACTTTCTGAGGTCGCTCCATCGCCCATCGCCCCTCGCATTTGCGTAATGTGTGCGTTTATTAGCTGTTAAGTGAGTTTTTAGCATAGCCCTAAGTGTAGGTTTGATATATTTACCAATTTCCATAGGCATAGCTAGCTAGTACGAAAACCAATAGACTAAAGGACCAAATTAACGAACGAACAAGCGACATGCTCATCGAGATGCCATGCAACAGGCACATAGAACACACAACACACAAGACACAAGTCAATTAGCGAGCATCAAACGTAAGCTCAATGTGTATTTAAGTATTAACTGAATGGCAGTATTTTGGCCAGTTAGCCCGTGGTTATGCTAGCCAATTCATTAGGCGAACAAGCCACGCACATTAATCATACGCCACGTAGCCCACCCACACACACCGACTGCCAGAAGACAGAAGCCAAAAGAGCATTTACTGCTTAACTTGACCAACTTTTCGTGTACGAGAAAAACTGGTTATTAAGCTAAGCAAACAGGGGGCAGCGGAGACAACACAGGAAAAACAGAGAGAGCTTTCCTGCAGCCGGAAAAACCAGGACCAAAAAGATCAAATGTTTGATATTCATAAATTTCTGCCGGCTTCACCGTTTTTATGCATAAATCGATTCTACTTTTACGCTTGGCAGTCCCATTCCCTCTTCCTTTTTCCCTTTTTGTTGTTTTCATTCCGGGTTACTCTATAAATTCAAGTCAGATGCTGTGGAAAGTGCAAAACCGAACTTGCGGCATACGTGGCGTATAAGCGATTTACTCGAAATTTATGGGGATTTGCTGGCTATAAAGTGTGTGGGTTTCGTAAGGTAGCTAGATGCTAGTTAGCAGGTACGGCCAGCAGATTGCACTTCAAGTTTGATGGGTTAAGTTAGGGTTAGTAAAACCAGATAGCTCTTAGGGTTAGTTGAATATGCAGAAACAACTGCGAGAAAAACTGTGACAATCTTTTTAGGGGGGCTAGGCGAAATTTTGCAATTCAAATTTGAGGGGAGTTAAAGCCGGCCAAATGGTTTTCAATCATCATCAAACTCAGTCGGGTTTTTATTGCATTATTTGGTAGCCCCTCCGTTTATTGCCCGGCATCACAATGAAAAGACGATTTTCCTAACGATTTTATGACATTTGCAATTTAGGTACGAAATTTATAGATGCAAGAAAAAGCACAAATTAATTTACGTAAAATGGTTTTAGTTAATTTATGCAAACGTTTTTTGAGACTGAAACTGAAATTTGTACTAAGCATAAACCAGGAGACACAAACACAAGCATACATCACACTGACACACATCCATGCATTCCACACACACACATTTGCGACAAATAGGAAAAGTTTTTTATAAGCTACTTTAGCGAGTACCAACATACCCGTGTTGAATTAATATTAGTTGCTCTGGTTCAACGCAATAGAATAAAGTGAAAAGAATAAAAATTAAATGCAACATGCTGGGCAACATTTCCCTATTCCGCTCCTTCTGCCGCTGACACTTTGCAGTTCAATTAATTTAACGCGCTTTGCATGTAATAGAAAGGCATTGCATATCAGCAGGGGCAGGACATGCGGATGTGCGAGGACATGCCGCTGGTGGGGAGCAGGGGGAGGAGATGGAGCAACAGCAGGTGGGCTTGGCAGCTAACAAGCGCATTCTGGCCAAGTGGGAGCGTCGTGGAGCGGAGATACCATCACCATCCATGTGTGCAGCCCGCATTCGGATCGACTTGGCAGTACCCCCCACTGGGGGACCCGTATTTTCAGCTTTAGTAAGTATTTATGGGGAGTTTGAAATGGAAACTTATCTGACAGCGTAACAGTATTTATTGCTACCAATCGACTGGGGGTTGCAACTTAAATATAATCATTTTATAACGCAGCCAATAATACGTTTTATAAATCATATTTTCATTGCTTTTTTATACCAATAAAAACTAAATTCAAGTTGTATTAGCCGAAAATTGATACTATAGCAGGACCCAGTCTTTTTATTCGCATTATTTTTCAGCTGATTCCAAAACTTGCATTTCTTTTGGTTTCCTTATGTTTTAAAAATTGTTTAAACAACATTTTTTGTAAAATGAGTTAAGTAATAAATTTGTTTTTGATAGGATTGCAATTTGCTTGTGATTATTTTATACTAGTTCAAAGAAATTTGACATTTATTATTTACCAGGATGACAATTTTTAATTTTATTTATGTTATTTATTAATATATTTTAATTATTTAAATGTAGAACCACCCAAAAAAATTCCATTGACTTTAATTTTAGAAATAAAATACCATATATATTTAAGAAAAACTATATTTTAAGATTTTTGTGTCCTAAGTTTGAGTCTCATTAGGAACATTTCATTACGAATCAATAGTAGCTCCCCAAAACGTATATACCCCATCGAAACTGGTCACCACAATTAGAAAACCCAGTGAAGGCTCCTTTTGTGCGCTCATAATTAAGGACACGGGGCAACGCATCGCACTAATGGAAGGCGCAAAAATATAACGCTATAGTCGGGTTGTTGTCCCGACTATCTAATACCCGTCACTCAGCTAAAGGTAGTGCGAACGCTGTGTCGGGTTGGTGTCCCGACTAATAATCGTAACTCAGCTAAAGGGAGTGCGAGGGAGATAGATATATAATTTTTGATTGCGTATAACTTTTTAATGAATGGTCCGATTTGAAAAATGTCTTCTACATTTCGATAGGTATAAATATACACAACAAAATTGCATTTATACTTCTCGGAAATCTTTAAAGATGTGGGCGCAGGACCCATTTTAAAATCGTTAGTGGGCGATTGTGGGCGTTAGAGGGGGCGTGGCGCTCGGCTAAAATAAACTTGCGCTGCGTAGGAAGCCAAAGAATATGTGTGGGAAATCTCAACCTTCTAGCTTTTGTAGTTTCTGAGATCTCAGCGTTCATACAGACAGACAGACGGACAGACAGACGGACAGACGGACAGACGGACAGACGGACAGACGGACAGACGGACAGACGGACATGGCTAGATCGACTCGGCTAGTGACCCTGATCAAGAATATATATACTTTATGGGGTCGGAAACGCTTCCTTCTAGCTGTTACATACTTTTGCACGAATCTAGTATACCCTTTTACTCTTCGAGTAACGGGTATAAAAATGAAAAGCGAAAGTGAAAATGAAAAATGGCGTTCCTTCACATGGCGAATGCGACATGCGATATTTTGTGTCCTGTATTTTTGGGGGCCGAGCTGTTGACACTTTTTGGGGCCGCGGCAGACATAATTACACAGAGGTAGGCCGCGGTGACCCTGAAAGCAGGAAGTTCACTTTGTGTCATGTGAGCCTGAGCCCAGTCGGTGACAGCCAGGAGAAGCAGTTGAAAGTGCCGCGTGTCCTGTGCTGTCCAACGTCATCCTCGGGAACTGGCAAAGCACAGGACACAGGACGCAGGACACAGGAAAATGGAGACACAAACACACTCTCGCATGGCACATTCATTGACACTTATCGCGTGGGTGGCGCGTTTAATTCACATTTTATATCCATTGCCCGTTGGCTGCGCGCGTAATTGTTGCTCCAAAGTCCTCGGCCAGGACATCCAGGATGTAGTCAGTTCGCGTTGGCGCTGCACGGCGGACGTGTGTGAGCGCGGTGAATAAAAGCGTTTCAACTCTGGCCATGCAGAACGACGAGGAGCCCAGTGGAGCTGCGGGGCTCAGTGGCCCGCCGGCCGCAGCTCCCCGGCGACCCAAGCCGGGAATCCTGCGCCTGGACATCGGCAAACCGCGACGCTCATCAGGTGGTTCCGTCGACTTCCGCTGCGTGGGCAGCAGCAGCAGCAACGTGGCCACTGGCGCCAACAGTGAGGTAAGTGAGCATGATTTACGGCCCGCCCGGGAGTGCTTACGATTTGGCCAGGCCAACGAGACATGGAACGAGTCAATGGAATGGCTCTGGACATGGCCCAGCTGCAGCAATGGCCAATGGCCATAAACACCAATCGCACTTAACTGCCCGTCGCTTTTGGCTCGGTCAAGCAAAAGCAATGCAGCGCCAGCCAGTTGGCTGTTAAAATCATTTTTTACACCCGTCAGTAGACAGGTGGGAGATTCCTTTGGTCAAGGTGGACGTAGGATGCTCTGTAGGGGTTCCTAAAAGAAGGAATTCATCTTAAACTTAAGGGTTTTAAAAAAAATGTACTACTAAAAATTTTTAAGAAGTTTTGGTTGTACTTAGTTTTTGATATAATCAATTTTAAAATTCGAATTATTTGTAAACTATTTTTTTATACTTTGCGTATTTTTGAAAAATGTATTTTTGTTATTCAGGACGAATTTATTGGAGAATTTGTTTCTTCTTAGTTTATGCATTTAAAAATTGGGAATTTTTTAACGATTCCTTTTATTACAAATGTTTTCCTTTTATACCTTTTGCTTTCCTTTTAAAAAGCCTTTTTGGTTAATACGATTTTAGTTAAATTTTTATTTTACTTCGAATTATTTAAAAATAAAAATTCTATTGCTAAAAATTCTTTTGTATATTTCACATTTATTTTATTTCCTTTGCATGTTTATGAAAAGTCGTTTGCCTTAATTAAGAGCTAAATTTTCTCTGGTAACCTATTTTTACCAAGCCTTGATACTTATCTATCGTATGTTGTAAATGCTCCTAATTATGAGTGGCTTTCCTGGTCAAACTTTAACATAATTGGAATAATTTCGCAAACTAACTCCACACATTCAACTCGAAATAAGCATGCAAAATCTCAGATCACTGGAGGTTTTCTGGTTTACGGCAGTTAATAAACAAGTTAAATCACTTGGCTATTTGGCCAGCAGGTACAGACAAGAGTATCCCCGTGTTCATTAGGCCAGACATGCGAGTGGGCATGTGGATGCGGTAGACACACCCTGGACTCTGCCCACTTGTCCAGTGGTTTTTGGGACAGAACAGTGGGTCGAGTGGGTCGGAGGGCAAACATTTATTTGGTCATAAAGCTGATGCGTAATCTCAACAAGGCAGGCCGGGAGTTTGTCAGTTGGCACGTTCGAGTTGGTTTTCAGTTGCTTCGACTACACAGACACACAAAATTACCCCCGAAAAAGCTGACAAAATGTCGACGATATGCGCCGAGTCCCAGCAGAGGCACTTCGTCACCCGGAGCAGTTATGAGGGCGCCTGGGACAGGCTGGTGAATGTGATGGACGGATTCGGTAGCTATCGCTATCCGGATGGCAGCGAGTATCGCGGCAGGTTCCACCAGGGTCAGTTCCATGGTTTCGGGCACCTAAGACTGGCACAACCCTATCGCTTCACGGTGAAGGGAGAATTCGAGCATGGTCGCCTGGTGACGGTGGAGGACATGTGGTTCTCCGACGGCCTGCATGTCGAGGGCAGGTTCAACGAGATGAAGCTGGAGTGCGACAATTGGGACTATTTGACGCCCGGCGATCGGCGCTATCATGCCGAGCGTCGTTATGGCCAACAGCCGGTGGGCCCGACGGCCTTTATTACGGCCAAAATGCTGCCCAGGGAAATACCGCCGGATTGCTACGATGTCGAGGAGGGCATGTTCAACAGTAAGACCTGCTGGATGACGGATCGACCGGGCCCGTTTCGCAGCCGAATGTACGTGGGCTGTCAGCAGGATAAGGATTTTATCAAGCGTCATTGTAGGAAGGCTCGAACCGCGCATGTTATTGAACCACCCGCCGACTTTTGCCGCCGCATTATAGCCAACAATTTGGCCACGGAACGGGCTCAGCTCCGAAGGACTGCCATATATGCGCCCAATGGCGAGGTGAATCGCAAGCGGTACTACCACAAGCTGACCAAAAAGCGGGGTCAATCGACTAAGGAGCCGCTGCAAACCACTCGCCGGAAGTCCATGCCGCCCAATGATCCCGCCTGGGATACGGAAATGTGTGTAAGGGCCTACGCCAGGATGCTGGACAAGCGACAGCAGGATCAGCAAGAGTACCAGAAGAAGCATCCTTGTGCCAAAATGGAGAAGGTTGAAAGACCTCGCCAATGGACAAGCACCTCAGATGTTCGCAATCCCGACTCGGGCGGCGCCTCCAGCTGCCAGTCCGATAGCTTTGGCGAGGACTCACTGCCCCTGGAGGTTCCGGAAACCTATCGATCGGCCCTCGCCATGATGCAAAAGCGGCCGGCCGACAACATCAATGTGGTGCAGTCCAATCTGATTCGCCACAACAGCTACTTGGAAATGACACGCTCCATTTTCGAGCTGTAGATCGCGAGGATTGTCTTGTTTATATGTATTTTCCTATTTAAAATTTTAGTTAACGCCGCGTAGGAGGTTCAAATAAATTTATTCATTTTGTATGTTATGAACAAAAGAGCAATTTCACTAATTTCTTTTATTTAAAGAGTCTCCTATTTTTTTAAAAATAAAAATCAATAAATATTTAATCCCTACAATAATTTCGTGAATCCCTTCGTTACTGAGTGAATTGCCCTTTTTAATGACGAAGTTTATTTAAATATAAGAGTTTGCCATTCCTGCTTAATTTTTAAGCCTTATTTGAAAAAGAACCTAAGAGAACGCTATTAACAGATACCCATTACTCATCAATGCTACTGGCGCCATCTAGCGGCTGTTTAAATTTTTGCTCATAACTTTTTAATGAATGGTCCGATTTTAAAGTTTTCTTCTACATTTTGATAGGTATAAACACATCACAATGGCATCTAAATTTTTACAAAATCTTAAAAACACTTAATCAACAATTTGAATCGAAATGAATCATTTTGATCCCCAGAAGAAGCATCACAAAAATTGCTGTGCAGGCATAGGACATGTTTATTTTGATACTCTACTACATGACCCGCTTAGTAAGAAATGCCGGTCCGCTGACGGATCCAGTCCAGTGCGCTGGTGACCCTGGCAAAGCCGGCAGGCAGTCCCAAGGTGCAGCCGTTGGAGGCCACGAAGGCGGAAATGCCCACCAGGGTGGATCCCGATTTGGTGACCAGCGGACTTCCGGCATCGCCGTAGCAAGTGGACCTTCCGTTGGGAGTGCGGGTGCAGAGGATCTGATCGGAGACGGTGGTGGATCCGTAGAAGGCGGAGCACTCGTTGTTGGGCATTATCTGCAGGTCGACGCACTGCAGCGCATCGGTTAGTCCGTTATTAAAAGTGGTAACTCCCCAGCCGCAGACATTGGCCCACCAGTTCTCGTAGCGCTGGGATCTATCCCTCAGCGGTGGAAGGGCCACCTTGTTGACCCGGTTGCTGAAGCTAATTTGGGGTATACGAACCAAAGCGAGATGCTGACTTCCGGTGATGTAGGATCCAGTGCCCACTGTCACTGCAAATTGGGCCTGACTCAGCCGGGTGGCTCCGAAGTAGATGGTCACCCCCGAGCTGCCGGCTAAACATTGAGCGGATGTCAAAACCCAGGAGTCGCCAATGATGGTGCCACTGCACCACAGGTTGCTCTGCCCGAAGGCCATGCCCACCACATAGGGCGCCTGTCCCTCGTAGGCGGGGCTTCCATTGGTGATGATGTGATCGGGATCATCCTTGGCAGCTCCTCCAGCGGCCACAGCGAAGGCCAAGAAAATTACCAACTTCTTCATCGTGCCAAGAAAAGTTTGTTACTGTCTGCCTTTCAGTGGGTTATTTATATAGTAAATGGAACGGGGGTAATTAGGCCAAGTTTAGTGGGAACATTAGTGTAATCACTGAAGTTACTGATTACCTCGCCATTAACGGTTATAGAATATTTTAGACAAATTCATTGAATAATCACTCAACTTTTCAACAACATTACATTCGAATTTCACTGTTTCGGTACACAAAATACCCAAGTTGTTAAAGTGAAAATGGAGCAGTACCAGAGGACAACGAAGGCCTCGACCATTACACAGGTGGACATCCTTATGACGGGATCTAGATATATTGGCCCCAGCGATGAGTTGGGCATGCAGGAGTTGGGTGTCTACATCTATCCCGATGGCACCCGCTACACGGGAGAGTTTAAAAACAATCAATTCCATGGCAGGGGCACCATTCAGACACCGGATCCCGCGGGAGTTACTTACCAAGTAACCCATAGACATGGCAAGCTAAAGTCGATAGATCAGATGAGATTCAATGACTCGCTGCCCGTGGACTTTGAGTTGAATGACGAGGGTTTGCTATCTTTCGAAAACTGGTCATATTGCTCTCCCGAGGATCGTCGCTTTCACCAGGAAACCAAGGGACCCCTGGAGCCAGTTGGTCCCAACCTATTCAAGACCAAAGATGGACCCCATCCCCTGGCCATGGGCCGCAATGTCTTCGATCTTGGCTTCGGTCTCCTGGGCAATCGTGGCTTCATGCTGGACACCAAGAGCTACGCCCACCAGAGTTTGTATGTGGGCTGTCGGGAGGCGCGTCGTTGGGTCCGGGAGAACTGTGCCCACGGGCCGCTGTGGAATCGTCACCACAAGCAGAAGGTGATGGCCCGGTTTGCGCGGGAGATCATCCGGAATAATCAGAAGAACGCCGGTTGCAGCCGCAAGCAGTACATGCCCAAGATGCACATCTGCCGGCGCTCCAGCAGCCAGGAGAGCTTCCCCTCGGAACGCCTCCACCTGGCCAGCACCACGGATTCCAGCTCCTCGGAGGTGCAGGCAATGCGGTTGCGCCACCGCGAATTCCGCGACAAATGGAGGCGCTCCAAAAGCGAGAGCAATGTGTGTCGCATTAATTGATCATCATGCATCCCTTGATTTATTTTGGTTATACTTTCTAGGTGGCTTCAAATTAATATATATTGTGTGTAGTTGACCCACATTCGAGGACCAACGCCTTTGGCCAAGTTAGGCCCTAAGATTTATGGGCGAATCGCGAAAACTGCAGCCGAACATGGAAAGCCACTTAGGCCCAAAGAAAAGGCGTGGGCTTTTCACTGGGTCATCGGTGCGGCATTGAACTTTGGCTCAAGTTTACCTGGACCTGAACCTAGAAAATTCTCAAATTCAGGCCTAGGCCACTGGCACAGCGGGTAATGAACCCATAATCGCCGAATAATAAGGCTACACGTGCGAGATAAATTTGATGTTAATTAAAGCCGGGAAAGCCTAGGCGAACTCCATTTAATTAAAAGGGACGAAAGTGAAATCAGAGAAAGCAAAAGCGAAAGCGAAGCACAAAACACGGCGGAGAGCGCCAAAACATATATTTCAATAGAGGGCACTCCCCTGACTGAAAAGGCAGAAAACCCGGGGAAAACCCTGGAATTTCGCGATTTTCCTTTATCAACCCTTGCATGTTTGATTTTCATTTACATGGTCGGGCCAAGAATACAAGGTGACTCAATATCATACAAGGCATACACCCACTCGCATTCACATTCACATTTACACTCACACTCACATCGCCATCTAAATGGACATTCGAAGTCCTGGCTGGTTACGCCCGGATACGGCGTTGTTATCACATGCCGCTGGCGATTTTTACACTCATTCGTCTTCGTTCCAACTGGGCGAGGAGGTCCTGTCCTTTTCTATACTATACCATGTCCGCGTAAATTCCTTGGCGCCACATCGAGTGCTTGTGTGGGTTTTGGGCACGTTTTGGCTTTGATAAGTTGCCCATCGCCGGTGGTGTTCGTCCCTCGGTTCCCTCGCTTCTTCATTCATATTCATTCATTATTAGAAAAATTTAACTTTCGCTCGTTCCACCTGTGTCCGTGTGAGCTCCTTGGTAATGGTGTTGGTCGATGTCCTTTTGGAGGATGGTCTTTTGCGCCTTGCTGGCCCGGCCAGCCAGCTAAGCCGTTCAGTCTGCGCACAAGGCTGCTCCAAAGCGCTACGGGCGGCTAACTAGCAAAATCAGGAGCACAAATTGCTGACTACTAGTCCATTAAAAGGATTTTCTTCGAGGGCACCAGAAGATATATAATAACTCTGCAGTGAAATTAATAAATAAGCAATTAAGAGTGAAGGTCCTCCCGCACGCAAAGAGAAGAGTACCAGTGTGATTTGAGTAATTAGCTGTCCCGGAACAGCACTTGAAAACCAGTTGAGTTAAGCTTCCACCATCAATTCAATTCGTAGAACAACTCGGGAGTCACCTCGCCCCATCAACTATCTGTGACCTGGGCACCGCCATGCGACTTGGATAGAGGTGGCTGGCAAATGCAGAGCAGCGCCGATGCCAAGAGGGAATTCTACAAGGGACAACGGGGCAGGAGGTGAGTGCCGCGGCGCTGAGGATAATTTAAGGCCATGGAGCAACTATCTGTCTCTCTGCTTTTTTATTGCCTTCTACAACATTAAAGAGCTGCATCACAGGAGGACCACAGATCCTACGAACTGAACGGTATGTACAATTTCTTTAACGAAAACTTTATATCCGGTTTTCCGGTATGTTAAATTTAAAGTATGGCTAAAAAGCAATATTTAAATTAAACAGTTGGACTAGAAAACGGCATTAAATGAATTTTTTTAATGGCGATGTTGTTCAATGATTTCCCTTTAATTGTATAAATATTTTAACAATTTAACAAATAAAACTGAAATAAAAAATCTATTTTCAAATTTAATTGTGTATTAAATCAGGTACATTTTGTTAGCAACGTTATACTTCTTTTAAAATTTGTAAGAATTGGTACGAACATTTTAATAAATACTTTTCTTTTCTTCAGTTCACTCAGAAACCTATAAAATAATATTCCTCTTACTAAAACTCTTTTAATAAGATTTCCACTTTTTATTTGTTTGGAGAAATTTTTGTTTCATCCAGTTTTGGATTAAAATAAAATAAATGTAGTTATTTGTGAAATAAAATCTTAAAACATTTTTTTAGAAACAACATTTCCATTAACAATTTTTCAAATACAATAACACAGACATTTGGAGCCTTTAAGAATTATTTTAAAATTTAAATATAAATAAGAGAAATGGAGTTTACAAATATAGTTGCAAGTCAGAGGGAGCTTATATTGAAAATATTTTTTTCCCAGCCAGTTTGCAATTTTCTTTGATTGTTGTATAGGTGGACAACCTAATGACCTCCTCCTCTGCTTCTCCCCAGCAGATTTCCCATTGCAAAACCAAAGCAGCGACGCCGAGAGCAGCCACCACGAAGCCCACTTGGGGCAGTATCCGCCATCAGGAGTCGGAATAACAGGAGGAATCGAGGATGGCGGCGGCGGCGACATTGACGATGAGGAGAGCTACACAATTTCCGTATCGGCAATAATGCAGAGACGTGCCAGTGTGCGCGGCTATCGGGGCAAACGAGGCAGCCGGAGTTCGCGACGGGCATCCAGTCCCATGGATCACGTGCTGGATAGTGTGGAGCGGCGACGCTCCAGTGTCTATACGACAAGTTCAGGCAAGTGCGGGACCCATAAGTGTCCAGAACAGATTTCGCTTAGTTAACGAGCGGCTCTCGGTCCTCCAGTGGCAGCTAATCAACGTCTGGGGGCCTGTTTTCCGTAATTTTTCATGCTACGTGCGGCCTCCGCTTTTGATGGCGTGGCATACGGGGCGTATGTGTAATCTGTTTTTCCTCTTCTTGACTTTCAGAGGAGGGCACCAATCAGGAGTCCACGCAAGAGCAAATCTTTGAGAACATCCGCCTGCACAAGGAGGTCATACAGTCGGTGAAGCTACAGCCATGGCCCATCCGCAAGAAGCTCAAGTTGGTTCGGCAGGTGGGTGGTTGAGGGTGTATATAAAGCCATGGCTTTAAGATGGGCGTGGAATTGGAATCGGGGATTTCTTTTCGGGTGGGTGAGAAGTTGGAAGCCTAAAACTGGGCGCGTTCGTTTTCACGCCGCTTGTCAGGTCGTTGAGAATGTTACGACAACCTCTCCTCCAAACTTTTCGATTTCATTCACACCACAAAATCAACCACTCTTTATCTCCCATCTTGCGCTACACCCTGGCATTTTTAATGATGTTCTGGACTTGGACTGTGGGATCCTGCGGCCCTCGGATGTGTTGACAGGCCAAAACATATGTGGCACGCCACGAGGGAGCGCTGCAGGAGCGATTCGCCATGTCACGCAGCACCAGAGACTTGTGGGCGAGGTTTAAAATTTTAATGGCGGCAGTAAGTGATTTTCGTACCCCATTTTACCCCTTTTTCCCCGGCAGGAAACGCCTGCAGAATGCGGAATGCAACAAGCCCAAGGCGAGCAAGCCCCAAGCCATGCAAAAAATATTTATGTTTACACAATTTATGGGCCACTTTTCCGGCTCGGGACGGACATTCAATAATTCACAGAGTTATGTGAGCTTGGTTGCCCGGGGAAAACCAATTAAAATACGAACTTGCAGGCTGCAATTCCTCCGAGATATAAATCGTTTTTTCTACTCCCTCAGCGATGGCGACACTGGAAACGGGAGACGACCAGCTTCCTCACCGTCCTCATTCCCTGGGAGCTGCGCATCAAGGAGATCGAGTCGCACTTCGGCTCCGGCGTGGCCTCCTACTTTACATTCCTGCGCTGGCTCATGTGGGTCAACATCATGATTGCCATTCCGCTGGTCGCCTTTGTCATTGGGCCCGAGGTGAGTGCCCTCGAAAGTGGCCAATTCGTTTTACAACTCTTCTCATGTTTCCACTCGGGTTTCGTGCATTTTCAGTATTTTGCCACCAAACACGGCGAAACGGATCCCAGAAAAAGGATGTCCGACCCCGAGGCTCGTGTGGCCGGCAATCTTTTCACATTCTGGGAGTTTGAGGGATACCTGAAGTATTCACCGATGTTTTATGGGTGAGAACAAATAAATAAATAAATAAATAAAGAAACTTAACTCCCTATTTCTTCAAGTACAAAATAAGAAAATCGCTTTTAAATGTCAAGTATGTGCTTAAAAGTATGCAGTGAATTAAGAACAGTAGTCTTACTGTAAGAATTTATATCACTTTTGGATTAAAAATATATTGTTGCATACTTTTAGACACCTACTCTGTTTCACACCCAAATAATATAACTTTCACTCGCTTTTTCAACAGAAAATAACCCTATTGGTTTATATTTTTATGCAATTATTTAATGGTATTATTAGAGTGGCGGAATGAGATCTCTATTAATTGCTGGCAATATCCTCTCGTTTTCTCTCCCCCAGCTACTATTCAAGCACATCCGGCATTAGCACGTCCGGATATAAGCTGCCCTTAGCCTATTTCCTCACCGCCGTCCTGGTCTATATCTACAGCTTTGTGGCCACGCTGAGAAAGTGAGTATGGGTATATAAGTAAATAAGGTTCCAGAGGGTCATGGGTCCCAGTGTTGGCCAGGCACTTCATTAAATCCCTTGCCATCGAAGCCGCAAAAAGCAAACTAAATGTCCGAATGCTCGTTAATTAATTAAACAACACTGAAGCGCTGATTAAATAATACAAATCTTGGCACGGGGCGTGACTGGGGGGCCGAAAAACTTTCTGCCCCCAACGAAAGAGAACAGAGAGCATTGGCCATTATGATTTACGCACGCACACGACACGCAGACACGTGCAAAAGGGGGTGGCAAACGGGAAACGGAAATGGCAAAACGCCATTTTGACCGTTGGGCGGCTGGCTCGCTTTAATGGCTTTGTCGGCATTATGTTGATTTCGTAATTGAACAAAGTAGCAATGTCAACAGTGAGCAGCCGGCACTGACCTTTCCGCTGGCCACTTTTGTTTTAGCTTAGCACGTGCTCGGCGAGCGTGAATTATTCCAATTGGCAAAAGCTATCCTGGGATTGCCGGGGATTTTCAGCACAAATTACGGCAAGACTAAAACTTTTTTCGCTCTGTCGACAGAATGGCGGAAAACTCGCGCAACTCGAAACTTTCCTCGAAGGACGACGAGTGCGTCTTCTCGTGGAAGCTCTTCACCGGCTGGGACTTTATGATTGGTAAGTGGCCAGTTGCAGTTCCTCCATCCATCCCATCCCATACCATTAAATCCTTCTCCCATAGGACACGCGGAAACGGCCCACAATCGCATCGCATCCGTGGTCGTGGGCTTCAAGGAGGCCCTGCTGGAGGAGGCTGAGAAGAAGAAGGATAATCGCAAGTAAGTCGCGGCCAACTGATGCTATTTACTTACCATAATCGATGCGCCGTGTCCTTTCAGCTGGCGGGTGATACTGCAGAGGATACTGGTCAATATCCTGGTGATGGGACTGCTGGGTTTGTCGGGAGCGACGGTGGTGCTGCTGGTCAATCAGTAAGTGGATGGGGGAAATGGGAAAAATGGTAGGGAAAACATCCTTATTTACGTTTGATGGGTAAACGTGGAAAGGAAGAGCCTTAAAGAAGCTGTATTTTGATTTTAAATATTTTAAAAATATATTAATATTTGTTTAATTAATAATTTATTTATTAATTTATTTATTTACTTATATTCCCCTCTGTGTAATTTATTTACAGCTCTGAGGACCTGGCCAAGCACGACAACTGGCTGAGTCGCAATGCGGTGAACGTGACCATGACCCTGCTCTCCTTCTTCCTGCCCATGATTTTCGAGGCCCTGGGATTATTCGAGAACTGGCATCCTAGGCAGCAGCTGCGCCTTCAATTGGCTCGGTGAGTTAAACAGCGGTAATGTATTACATTTTATTGGTAATAACGAAAGCCCTCTTACTTTGCAGCATTATGATCCTGAATATGTTGAATTTGTACTCGCTGATGTTCTCCTTCATCTACAAGATCAACAGCAAAGAGAAACCGCTGCAGGCGCTGAAAATGGAGAACGAAACGAATACCATGGAGCTGAAGAATCTGCTCAGTTCGATTGAGGCTCTCAGGGCGATGAGCCCCACGACCTCGCTTTATAGCGAAAGTACATCGGATGGCCTGTTCGATGACTCCGCCTCGAGTTCATCGTGGGGCGAGGATAGTGGAGGTCTCTTCTCGACCACAGCTGCTGCCACCTTAATCGCCACCTCGATGCAGCGACTCAAGTGCTACAACCGGACTATGAAATGCAAAAGAATGTTCTTGGGCAACATTATCAGTGGCAAGAACTTGGCCACCGCGTTGTTGGTTCTTAATGTCACCACACCAGCCATGATGCCAACAACGCTGCCCACAACAACACCCTCAACTTCGAGTACTTGGACAACCACGGAGGCAACCACCACTACTATTGCTACTACAACTACACCTTGGACAACTTTACCGCCGACGACAACAACCACGGAGGCAACAACAACCACAACGACTGAAAGAGCCACTACAACCACAGAGGCTCCAACAACAACCACATTGATTAGCACCACTGTCAATACAACTATAGCACCAACTACCAGTAGTACAACTATGAGTACAGCAGCAACCACTGCTAAAACCACCATTTTGCCTTCGAGCAGCACCACAAAACTAACGACAACCACAACCACCGAAAAACCCCAGCCAGAGGACAACTTTTCCTACACCTCAGGCGACGATGAGGGTTCCTACGACTATGGCAGCGATGCCACGTCAGATGCCCCGGAAAACAATAGCTACTCCGATTTTACAGACTTCTCGTCGGAACCCTCGGACATTGAAGATTATGATGAACAGAGGAGTACTGATCAGGCAGAAGATCCATTGGCCAAGGTTCTGGAGCAAGTGGATGAAGAAGAAAAAGAGGAGTCGAAGAGCCGCAGGAAGAGATCATTGGGCGACTCACCCTTTTTCACCAGCAAATACAGCAGACGACATCGCAATGATTCCGCCGTTTCCAGTGGTCAACCGGGGGAAACCACGGAGGCGGTAAATGCCATTCCCAGTCGATGGCCCCTGAATTGGCCCTCTGTTATCAGGCAAACCACACAGGGCACCACCAAAAGACCACTGAATGGAATTCTCAGCAAGGAGGAGTGGGAGAAACTCAGGCGACTGAGAAACAGGCAATCCTCTACAACTACTTCTACTTCTACCACAACCACCAGAAGACCCAGAAGAAGATACCGAACGACAACAGAGGCAACCAGCACCACCGAGGAGGAAACATCCACAACGGAGGGATCCACCGAATCTTCCACTTCGGAGAGCACCACAAATCCCTATGAAAGCAGTAGTAGCACCACCGAGGAAGATGAGAGCTCTTCGACCACCGAGGAAGCTCCAAAGACACCCTACTACATGGGCATTATGGATGTGTCGGAGTTCAAGAGCACTACCTATATGGATAGCGATCAGCTGGAGGACTGTGTGGTAACCATTTGTCCCACGGGCAATAGTATCTTTGGTAGCACCACCGAAAGTCCCGATGGCACCACCCTGAGCAGCGACTCCAAGCAGCTAACCACCGTGAAACTCACTCCTTTAGAGCGGAAGCAGAAGCGACTGAAGGAAGTGCAGCTGGCGATTAAGCAGATACAAACCAATCTGACTACCATGTGCTGGGAGACCTCCTTGGGCCAGGAGCTCTCCAAAGTCATCGTTTTCGACGGGGTGAGTTCTGCTCCTTCAACTGCTAAGCACTGCCAAAGTTGCCGCAGTTTAAAAGCAAATTTATCACCATGAGCTGCTATCAATTTCCCTGGGCTTCCAGCTCGGAAGCAACTGCTTCTGTATCAAAATCTATTTAGCCTTAAATATGATTGAACTCGAAAAGGGAGTAGCTGGGCGTGAAAGCCCGTTTAGCTAAATTGTCCGGAAAATTTAACGCAAAATTTGTCTTCCGCTTTTGTCTTCTCGGTTTTTTTCCCTACGTTTTTTTGAAAATCAAATTTTTGCCCTCGTCTAGCAAAACCAAAATCCACTTGACTTAAAAGCAAAACGCAGGGCATTTTATCATAATAATCGCTCTCGGGAGTCCTTTGCCATTGATGTGAAACGCAGCTGGTAGCCGGAAAAGGAAAAGGAATTTCTACGCGCTCTCTTCGATTTCCAGTCAGAAATTTACATAAGCCATAAGCATGATTGTGAACTTTTTGCCCTCGAATGCCAACTTTTATTTGGCCATTTGCCACGTCGAGTGTCGATTGGCATCCCATTGGGCTGTGAACTTTCAGTCTAATCGTAAACAAACTGGTGGAATGGCCAAAAGTTTTCAAGGTCGCCGAGACACTTTTGACTGTTGGCGAGATGAGGAAACGGTGTAGATATCCGGCCAAGTCAATAACCCTACTGGTCGTAGGGATTTTTCAGAAGACATCTCAATCCGGGGATTACTTGCCCTTTTATTCCGTACTTACCATTTGTCCGACATTCGTGTAAACTGTGTGTCGGCCTAGGGATCTGAAATCCCGAGCGAAAAAAAAATAAGGACATGGGTCTGCTGTCCCGATTTGATTATGCCCCCTCCGACATGGCGTACATAATCTCTATTAAACGATTTAAGCACATAAATTAGGCAAGTTACGGGCCGGGGCTTAAACGCATTTATGCTTTACGCATAACCAAATACCCTGGCGATGGGGAATTGAGTTTGGTCATGTGCGGTTTGGGCTTGCAACCGGTATCTTCATCTCGATTCAACCTTGGATTGGGGCACGTGTTCGTGCATGAATTGGGGACCACAAAATCAGCCATAAACTAGGATTCAAGACGGGCACAGCCCGGGTTACGTGTGGCAACTTTTAAGCGCCAGCATCCGGACCATCCAAGTTCATTACAAAGCGCTTATTAAACCCCACTTTTCTCAACCTCATCTCCCAAAAGCTGATGTCCATTGTGGCGCCGCTGTGCATCGACTTTCTGCGCGCCCTCTTCGTGCGGTATGTCAATCAAAACTGGTGCTGGGACATGGAGAAGACCTTTCCCCAGGTGAGTTGAGCACTCCATCCGGTTTCGGTGTTTCCCTGGCCACAGGTGACTAATGCGAGGCTTTGTTTTCGTCGCTTTTCATCGCAGTACGGCGACTTCAAGATAGCCGAGAACATCCTGACGTTGATTAATAACCAGGGCCAGGTGTGGATGGGCATATTCTTCTCGCCGGGCCTGGTGCTCATCAACCTGGTCAAATTGATGATCATGATGTACTTCCGTTCGTGGATAGTGCTCACCTGCAATGTGCCGCACGAGGTGGTATTCAAGTGAGTGGTCCTGGGACTCAACTGTTGATGATGATGGTATGGTAATCTCGAATCCTTGCAGGGCGTCCAAATCGAACAACTTCTACCTATCGCTGCTACTGACCATGCTCTTCCTTTGCGTCCTGCCAGTTGGATATGCGATTGTTTGGCTGCGTCCTTCCTGGCATTGCGGTCCCTTTTCGGAGTACAACAGGATAGCAGAGTTTATCACCAACACCACCAGGAATGCGCTGCCAAAGTATGTTTTAAAACTACATTTTAAAGATATGGTATAAAGATATAAACTCTGTTAGACAACTCCACGAACCGCTGGACTATCTGACCTCCTCGAGCACTGTGATTCCACTGCTCCTGCTGCTCATCCTCATCATCTACTATCTGGTTTCCCTGACTGGCGCTTTGCGAGAGGCCAACCAGGATTTGCGCACCCAGCTGCAGAAGGAACGTGAGGAGGAGCGCAAGAAGATCTTCAAGGTACCGGAGGTCAAGCAGGCGGAACCGACGGCCACCACGCTGACAAATCGGTGGCGCAAAGTTCTGGAGGCCAGCTCTCCGGTTACACCCACCCAACCGCCCGATTTCGACACGGAGGAGTACAAAAATCAGGCCCGCAAAGGTAGGTGAATCCAAGGGATTAGAGAGAGAGATATTTATACCCTTTACTCGTAGAGTAAAAAGATATAAAAAAAATGCATTTTTTGACCGAAAAATAATTGTTTTTTTGGCTGAAACAATGAAAATATAGATTCAAATATGGATTGTCATACCTCTCTGAACTCGTTATTAAATTTCCAATCGATTGTCATTGAAACCTGGACATTTTATTTTTTTGCCATTTTTCGCAAAAAATTATGATGTACCCCCTTATAAAAATAGTGAAAATTGGCGAAAATTTTATTTTTTCAAAACCACACGAAAAGTGTCATGGATTTATTTATTTTGTTGTTATCTGTTCAAAACAGTATGTATTTTTGGTGTAGGACCATTTTTGGCCAAGTTACAGCCAAAAAACGAAAAGAAAAAAAATCATATTTACCAAAAACCTATATCCCAATTTTTGGCACAAAAAAAAATAATTTTTTGACCGAAAAATAATTGGTTTTTTGGCCAAAACCATATGGATCCAAATATGAATTGTTATATCTTTCTGAACTCGTTATTAAATTAAATTATACCAAAAACCTAGAACCCAATTTTTGGCACAAAAAAATTAATCATCAGATTGTATCAGATTGTCGGGGCAGCCGACTATAGCGTTCTCTCTTGTTAAGTTCACAAGTCATTTGTTTTTCAGAGCTAATCTCACGCATCATGAAGAAGGCGCTTCGCAAGGGATCCGCCACCTCCGATGAGGACTCCTTTGTGCGGCGGGATGACGATGACACGGACACCGAGCACCAGGACTCCCTGCCCCACGACGAGGAGGCCAAGGACAAGCGCTTCGGCCTGTCGCGATTGCAGCAAATCCGCCGCACCCGCAAACCCTCGCTCGTGGACATCGTGCAGATTGCCAAACAGGAGCGGGCACGGGCTGGTTCTATAGTGGCCGGGACTAGCTCCTCGGCGAATTTCCCTCTCAAGGAAACCCATCCCAAGAGCCGCTTCAAAGTGGAGAAACACAGGGGCAGCGTGAAGGAAAAGGAAAAGGAGAAAAAGGACACCAAACACAAGCAGCCGCAGCCGCAGCAACAGCCGCCTCCCTATGAATCGCCCAAGGACAAGGACAACGAACATGATCCGGATACGAATTCAAGGATTGTCAGCGAACGCCGCGCCAGTTTGCTGAGGCGCCACAAGGAGCAGAAGGATGAAGAGGGGGAAGTTGAGGAATCCCCAGAAACACCACAAACACCCAACATGCCAGTTGAGTCAGTGGAACCGAATGCCGAGGAATCCACACCCGTAACCCCCAAATTCCACATAGTTGATGAAAAGAAGGAAGATAAACCCTCACCGACCAATAAAGAAAGTGGTGGTGGTGGAAGTTTGGGCAAGTTCAAGTTCCGCAAGCACAAATTCAAGTCAAATAATCCCGAAGTGTTCAAGTTCGATGAGCGAAGTGTGGAGAGGAGCTCGGATGTGCCTGCCCCTCCAGCCCCGGAGCACCTGACCAGCGAGCTATCTGGAGGTGAGCAGGAGCAGGAGAGGAGTCTGCCCTCGCCCACGCCCAGTCAGGGTCACCAGGGTCAGGGTCAGGGTCACCACCAGCGGCAATTGTCGGTGCTGTCTCGACAGGGTCGCAAGAAGATCGGCAACCTGTTGGCCCTCGTCCGCGAGGCAGTGAATCTCAAGAAGGACGAACCGGAGCAGCCTGGCTCGGATGAGTCGCCGGGTCCGACCACCCCCACCTATTTGGCCTACACGCCGCCACCGCCGCCCTCAGTATTGTCCAGTGTGTCCAGCTCGACGGCCCTGGAAATGCCACCCACCCCGGAACCGGAGTCTCCGACTCCCAGTGCTCCACTGCATTTTGGCAGCAGCACTTCCTCATCTCGTCCGCCGACTAAACCACCCAAGCCTCCCAAAGTTCCTTCCACTGGCGGCACTGCTCCAACGGCCACCGTGGACGATGACCTGGAGGAACTGGACACGGCCGGTCCCATTACCTTTCCCAAACGCAGCGATTCCCATCGACGCCGCACGATGCGACAGGATTCGCAGAGCTCCATTTGGTCGGATAATATACCCACCATCACGATCAGCACCACCGGCAGCGATGAGTGCATTGTGGATGCAGCTGCTCCACCAAATGGACTGCCCGAATCGCGAAGTACCTCGCCGGAACCCGCGGTCAACATAATTAAGATCGACATCGAGAAGGAGCAGGAGTAATGATGAGCCCACTGAAGAAGTGCCTTTAACGCCAGATTGTCATCTTAACTAAATAAATTAGCATTCTTCCTACTCCACTAACGACTTGGCTTCAATCTTCTTCTCCGACATTTTGACAAATCTCTTGGTCTATATAACATAAGATATTTCATCCATTAGTCTATTTCCATACGAAGTTATAATAAACCACTCGATATTGCACTAAAAAAAATATTTTATTATTCAAAGAAGTTATTGTTTGTTTATACACTGCAAAAAGCGGCGTGCTTAGCAAAAATAAATACGTCTAAGGTGAGTTTTTATTGATAAGGGCTTTTTAAAACAAGAAAGGAAGCTAGCTTCGGCCAGCCGAAGCTTATATACCCTTGCAGATCATTCCTATTAATTAACAAATCGCAAAAATGTTCAATTTTCTAATATTTCTCATTAATTTTCCGAGCGTTCCTATGGCAGCTATATGATATAGTCGTCTGATTTTGATCAAATTAAAATTGAAATTCGGAAATATTTAAAAAGAGTCATATCCTAGAGTAGAAGATAATACAATAAAAACCAAAGAAGCTAGAATTTATTTCCAATTACTTTTCCATTAATTTTCCGATCGTTCCTATGGCAGCTATATGATATAGTCGTCCGATTTTGATTAAATTAAAATTGAAATTCGGAAATATTTAAAAAGAGTCATATCCTAGAGTAGAAGATAATACAATAAAAACCAAAGAAGCTAGAATTTATTTCCTATTACTTTTCCATTAATTTTTTGATCGTTCCTATGGCAGCTATATGATATAGTAGTCCGATTTTTTAAATAATTAATTCGAAATTCAGAAATATTTAAAAAATATTATCCCCAAAAGTAGAAGGTAATATTTCAAAAAACACCGAAGCTAGAATTTTTTTAAAGTTTTTTTTTTCCGATTGTTCCTATGGGAGCTATAAGATATAGTTGTCCGATCCGGTCGGCTCCGACATATATACTACCTGCAATAGAAAGAAGACTTTTGCGAAAGTTTTGTCCCGATAGCTCAAAAACTGAGAGACTAGTTTGCGTAGAAACAGACAGACGGACAGACGGATAGACGGACAGACGGACAGACGGACAGACGGACGGACAGACGGACAGACGGACATGGCTAGATCGACTCGTCTTGTGATGCTGATCAAGAATATATATACTTTATGGGGTCGGAAACGTCTCCTTCACTGCGTTGCAAACTTCTGACTGAAATCATAATACCCTCTGCAAGGGTATAAAAAGTGCTTTTGGTCTTTGTTAAACAAAACAAAAATATTTATTCAATTTCATTTCTATGACATAAGACGATGCCTTCTAAGGGGGCTCTTTCCTTAAATTAATTTAGTGATACTAAGGCATTGTTTAAATAATATTATTTGTATTTCAATAATATTTCTTCTTTTTATTTTCAACAGTTAATTTATTTAAATTTATAAATCCAAAATATAGCAATCAAAAAACTATAAAACTATTAAATTCTACATTTTGAATGTTTCTTGAATGAAACCGAAAGTAAGACGTCGATAACCTCCTTATCAGCACTGCCAGCGATAACCTGCTAAGTCCAATAACTACAAACTGAGCGGAAAGTGGAGCAGTGAGCACCCCGTCGCAGCATCCGAGACGGCAGAACTCGGGGCAATTATTTTGAATACTGTTCAAATATTTGCCCGCCTAAATGAGCAATTAATGGAATTCGTAGCAAAAAAACCAAGATGTGGTTTTGCGAGGAGAGAGGCAATTAAGCAGCAGTACTTCCAAGAGGAAGATCACCACAACTGGAGAGCTTTGTTTAGTCCAACTCCCGGGCAGAAGTAGTACTCTCTCACAGTCTCAGATACAACCGACAGTATACCAAAGCACCAGCAGATACAGATACTGAGCGCCGAGTTTCACTCAACGAGCGCAGATCGAGCGATCGGTTCGTCTGGCTTCGCATTCCTCGAGAGTCAGTTGAGCATTGGACGTCCTCGTTAGCGGTTGCCAGCGTCTTCTGAGCGACGAAGTAAGTGCATCTGGTGGAACGGAGATCAGTCGCAGCGCAGTCTCAAGTTTTCTCGGGTCACCTTTTATTTTACTACTCGCCAGGCAGCAAGAAGCAAAGAAAAGCCCCGTTCAGATAAAAAGTATCTTGCATGTGTGCGCAGTGTTTACCCGTGAGGTTCTTGCCTTCGAGGTGCCGATACAATTACACGAAAGCGAGGCAACACAATCCCCAGTTCAAAACGCCAGTCAGCAGAAATGCAACAGGGCTGGAAAAGTGTGCATAACTGCAGTCGATCGAAAGCCCAGTGACCAGTCCTATTATTTAAATAAAATAAAAAATAGTAGGGAAATATTTTGGAAATCACAGTCGAAAAGTGCCATGTGTTGTGCTCCTACATTCAGTCGCAGCGGAAAATGTATCTACCATATAAATATAGGCGATAAATAAACGAAAATAACGCAGTTGCTGCGCCCTGTGTGCATCCGTGAGATACGATACGAATACGAAACGGAGTTCGTAAAAGTATCTGAGTGATTTTTGAGTGCTTTCCTCCGTTTTTCCCTCTACCTGCTGGCTTGTGAGTGTGCGTGCGGCTGAACCAGTGGATAAAAACAAACCAAGCAATAAAGATACAGGCCAAAAGGTGCAAACAAAAACGCATTTGAGCCTAGAAAAAAACTAAAAAATCAAAACTGCTGTAGTCTTTATATAGAGTGTGATATCAGCTAGTTCGTAGCGTAGCCCCAAATTCTTATCGCCAAAGGAACTCGTGTTCATAGGCGCGTATCTCGTCGCAGCTCAAGACCCAGCCTTATGTTACATATGTATTCCATATGGGAATCTCGAATCTGAATGGAGCGGATGTTCGTTCCGACCATATATAGTGTGTGTGTGTAGTTCCAGTATCGGTATCAGTGTTATGTGGACTCGGCTGAACTCTGCGCAAAGGGTTCATCTGAAAGTCGGGCGGCCTGACAACAGATTTCGTATACTCGTAGTTTCGATCCGTGAAGAACTCGAAAGGCTGATAAGCCGAGACAATGAACGAAAACGGGATCCCGGGAAAGGAAATAAATGGGTGCCATTGATAAAACAAAAATATAATTAGAATCTATGTGCAAACAATTGTTAGACAAAAAACTAATCTTGGTTGTGGACTAAAAATAACGAAACCCTGATCCGCATTGTGATTTCCAGCCAGAATATCTTTTTTGGAATAGAACGAGCCGGCGCTTCTGGAAATTCAAATTAGGAATGAGATTGAGTTCACTGAATGAAATTCCAGAGGAGTATTTCTGTCTCAAAATTCCGCATCTCACCCACGCGAACTGGTATTTTCCTGTATCCCAGGCGAAACTCATATTGCATTCTGTTCCAGAGGATGTGATATCATCTTCCCCGGAATACTAAGCAAATATTTGCTAATTAGTGCCTCTAATTTACTGAATTCATAGAAAAGGCACATATGAATCTGGGATCTGAAAAATCTAAATGAATCCAACCTTGCAGCTATTGCAGTCCATAAAATCGTAGTGAGACTAAGAAAATCCTCATTACTGAAAGGCCGCCGCAATTGAGAATAAGAATGAATGAGAGTAGGGGAGTAGATGAAATCATCGCATGGAATTACTTCGAGTTCCCGAATAGCAAATACACATGGAACTCATGCTCGAGAGTTTATTTATGTCTCCGCTCACACGGCTGCTTGTTGTTTGAAATTTTCATTTGCAGTTTTTGCCTTTTGCCTTTTCAGTTTCCAGTTTTCGTTTTTCGTTTTGTTTACCCAAAAGCAAATGAACTCATTGCCGGCCTGTCCGGGCAGTAAAGTTTATTTTTCGACCGATTTGCTGGCCGAACTAATTAAAAATCTTCGCCACAATATGTGCCACACATGTTTTCTGGACTTTAATCAATATCTTAACTGAATCACATTCATAATCTCATTTTTCAGCATATGAAGTCGCTCAGGCACCAACAGTAGGAAGTGATCCGTAATGAATTGAAGAGAGACGACACCACCAGAGACCAAGGAACCACGCGGAAAACCAAATAGTCTTAGAACTTGTCCACATCCCAGGGACACCCACCTGTAGCCCGAGAGCTAAGCCCCAACTAAACCCACCATGAAGCGCAGCCGGTGGAGCCACAGTGGCTCCTCCACGGCGCCTCTGCTGCTGATCGGAGTCCTGATCGCCAGCTGCACCACCGTTATCCTAGCCGCCCAGCGTCCACCCATCAACTCCGTGGGAGGCCACGAGTTGCGCAATGTCAACTACTTGCCGGCCCTGGAGTGCTACGATCCATATGGCAGACCGCAGGTAAGGGGCTTATTTGGGGGGAATGGGAACTCGGAACCGCTTTGTTTGTCTACAAACCAATTGAAGAGAATTGAGAATTAGCGGTTGCTTTTGGGTTGGGTCAATTCGAGTGAGAGATGCAAACTAATTGAGCAATATAACGACAGTTTTTTTTAAGGGAGAATGGAACAAATTAGAGGAAGTTAGGGGAATTAACGATGGGAATGCTGTCTCAAAGTAAATGAAGTAGTTCATATTAGGGACTTAATTTATTATAAGTTTAGGTACACCCAAAAAAATAGTCATGAATTCTACACTATTGAGAGTCAAATTCGATCAATAAGAGGGGTATTAAATTAATAAATTCAAAAGTATTAAATTGAAACTTTCGGTATGGAAACGAAACTACAAAGTATTAAGTTTATAATATTTCATATTAAAATAAAACTACTGAGTATAGAATTTGTATTATTTAGTTTCAGGACAATATATATAGTATATATTGTTTTTTTTTTCTGATATATCTTAGATAACTTGTGAAATAAGGACCAACAAATTAAATCAAATATTATTCCCCATTAGAAATGCCTGCCCGAGTTTATCAATGCTGCCTATCAACTACCTATTGAGTCCACTAATACCTGCGGTGAGCAGAAAGACAACCGCTTCTGCGTACAAACTATGAATCAAAATCATAAGAATTGCGAGCTGTGCGGGTGAGTAAAATCATCTTTATGGCAAAGACGTCTTTATAAATAATTGAAATCCCTTTCAATAGACGTAATGATCACACTACCACCTTTTTGACCGATGCGCATAAGGGGGAGATCCCCACCTGGTGGCAATCGGAGACCATGTACGAGGGCATCCAGCACCCGAGCTATGTGAATCTGACTTTGCACTTCGGTAAGTTTTTTACATAGATGAGCTAAAGAAGACCTATATTTATCTTATAATTTTATCAAAACCCCAGGAAAGTCCTACGATGTCACATATGTGAGCATTCTGTTCCGCTCGCCTCGTCCCGAATCCTTTACCATCTACAAGAGGACCTCGCAGAATGGTCCCTGGATTCCCTACCAGTTCTACAGTGCCACCTGTCGCGACACCTACTCCCTGCCCGATTCGCGGGCCATTCGCAAGGGAGAAGGTGAGGCTCATGCCTTCTGCACCAGCGAGTACAGTGATATCTCGCCATTGAGGGACGGAGAGATCGCCTTCTCCACGCTGGAGGGTCGTCCCAGTGGCATCAATTTCGAGCGCAGTGCTGAGCTCCAGGAATGGGTCACGGCCACCGATATCCGAATCACTTTGGATCGCCTGAACACCTTCGGTGACGAGGTCTTCGGAGATCCCCAGGTGCTGCAGTCCTACTTCTATGCCATCACCGACATTTCGGTCGGAGCACGTTGCAAGTGCAACGGACATGCCAGCAAGTGCATCACCAGCACCGGAATGCATGGCGAGAGGGCCGTGGTCTGCGAGTGCCGTCACAATACCGATGGACCCGACTGCGATCGCTGCCTGCCGCTCTACAACGACCTCAAGTGGAAGAGGTCTACCTCCACGGAAGTGAACGAATGCAAAGGTAGGTGGAAATTGAGATTCAAAAACAGGAGGTCACAATCGAAGAAACTTGACCTTTCCTCGTAAAAATATAATAATTTAACTTCTAAGAACCAAAAAATGTTAGGTAATTTAGGATTTATTAGGCTACCTACTACACAGAAAACAGCCAAGAGCGAAAATATGTTTTTTTCAAAATTCTTATTCATTTGGAAACCCAATATGTTAAAAACAAAACGGTTTCCACCAAAAATCTCAAATATAATCATTATTTACTTTGAGGGATATTTTTAAGCAAAATAATATCGCTCACAAATAACGATTATAATGATTATTCCTGATACATATTTATACAACTGAAAAATAATGAATATTTCTGAGCAATATCAATTAAAAACCAAAAAAAAAATGTTCATTGCGGATTTGAAAAGGTTATCTAATTAGTAACCAATCGGTGTATTCCATTTGGTTTTCCGACTATTATAAGTGACTGATTTTTAGGTTCAAAAAATACAAAATAATGAATATTTTCGGTCCCTGTTTCAAATAGATATTTCTTTGGGTGCAAGTGAGAAACAAATATTTTACAATTTAATTTAAGAAATTAGTCCCAAAGCTGAAAGTCTAGACTCTAAACTAGTTTTCCCAGAGTGGAGAGATGCGTTTTCTGGTTTTCTTCGATCAGCTGGACAGAGTTTCCCGTCGATGCGTTCTATATAAGGACAGACCACTTTGCCGTTAGAGGCAGTGTTAGTTGAAAGAAGCAAAGAAGACAGGCGACCATCAGTCATGTTTGTGCCTTGCTTGCCAGCAGTCTTTCTTTTACCACTGGCCTTGGTTCAGGGCTGGTCAAAAGATTACGGCCTAGAGACGAATCTTATAGGGCCAGGAGTGCCGAATTGGTACCTGATTAATTGTATAAATAATATTCAAGAAAGGAAAAGATAGACCACTGAACTATATTGTATCTCCGTAGCCTGCAACTGCAATGGACTGGCGGACAAGTGCTTCTTCGACGCGCAGCTCTTCAACCGCACGGGTCACGGAGGTCACTGCCTGGACTGCCGCGAGAATCGCGATGGTCCCAACTGCGAGCGCTGCAAGGAGAACTTCTATATGCGCGACGACGGCTACTGCGTGAACTGCGCCTGCGATCCCGTGGGCTCCCGATCGCTGCAGTGCAACAGCCACGGCAAGTGCCAGTGCAAGCCGGGAGTGACGGGCGACAAGTGCGACCGCTGCGACAACAACTACTATCAGTTCGGCCCCCATGGCTGCCAGCAGTGCGGATGCGACGGACGGGGCTCCCACGAGAACACCCCCGCCTGCGATGCGGAGACCGGAATCTGCTTCTGCAAGGGCAACGTGGAGGGCAGGCGATGCAATGAGTGAGTAGTAATGCTGAGTAGTAATGAGTTGGCTTCACATTTAGTGCTTTAGGAGCCGATTTCTCAATGTCAAGTTAACTTTAGCCATCGAGTTAATTGTCGTTTCGTAAAAGTTTAGTTTCTCTGTGTAGTGTTAAGTTTTGACATCGATTTAAATGGATTTTTCCGAATTTTGGTTATCAATTTTGGTTGTATTTAATAGAAAACTCTTAACTAAAGGTTATGTTCTAGTTATGTTGGTCGAAGGACAAAAAGACTCATCTATTCAGGTTTGTCAGTTCAAAAATCCCATTAAATCGTGTAAGGATTTGTCTCAGTATCAATTTAGGTTTATCTAACTGAAAACTCTTAACTAAAGGTTAAATTCTAGTTATATTGGTCGGCCGAAAAAAGACATCTATACAGGTTGGTCAGCCCAAAATTCCCATTAAATCGTCTAAAGATTTGTCGTTCGTAAAACTAACATCACATTGAGAAAACGAGTTTTTCTTCAGGTTATCTTACTCCGACAGATAGTTTGTAGTGTTTATTTTTGTCATCGATTTAAATGGATGTTTCCGAAAAATTTAGCTTCTTAATATTAGCTTAGGTTTTATTTAACTGAAAACTCTTAACTAAAGGTTACATTCTAGTTATATTGGTCGGCCGAAAAAAGACTGATGTACTCAGGTTTGTCAGCTAAAAATTCACATTTTCCCATTTGACGTTCGTAAAACTAACAGCACATTGAGAAAACGAATTTATCTTCAGGTTATCTTTCTCCGACAGATAGTTTGTAGTGTTTATTTTTGTCATCGATTTAAATGGATGTTTCCGAAAAATGTAGCTTCTCGATATCAATTTAGGTTTTATCCAACTGAAAACTCTTAACTAAAGGTTAAATTCTAGTTATATTGGTCGGCCGAAAAAAGACTAATCTATTCAGGTTTGTCAGCTAAAAATTCCCATTAAAACGCGATTTGTCGTTCGTAAAACTAACAGCACATTGAGAAAACGAATTTAACTTCCGGTTAACTTTCTGATTTAAATCACCCTCTATAATCTCCCCTCCTTTCTCCACCTAGATGCAAGCCCGGCTTCTTCAACCTGGACAAGTCGAACCGATTCGGCTGCACCCCCTGCTTCTGCTACGGCCACACCTCCGAGTGCATGACGGCACCGGGCTACTCGATTGTCTCGGTGACCTCGAACTTTAACAAGTTCAAGGAGCGCTGGACGGCTGCCGACTTGAACCAGCGCGAGGTGGACATCAAGTACAACCAGTACAGTCGGAGCATAGGAACCACCGCCCAGGGCAACGAGCACGTGTACTTCCAGGCGCCCGATCGCTTCCTCGGCGATCAGAGGGCCTCCTACAACAGGGATCTGAAGTTCAAGCTGCAGTTGGTGGGTCAGGTGGCCAATACGGGAGTGAGTGATGTGATTCTCGAGGGCGCCGGCAGCCGTATCTCGCTGCCCATTTTCGCCCAGGGCAATGGACTGCCCGATCTGGGGGTCAAGGAGTTCACCTTCCGGCTGCACGAACACCACGACTACCAGTGGCAGCCCAGCCAGTCGGCCCGCGGATTCCTCTCGATTCTGTCCAACCTGACGGCCATCAAGATCAGGGCCACGTACTCGGTGCAGGGCGAGGCCATTCTGGACGACGTGGAGCTGCAGACGGCGCATCGCGGGGCAGCCGGTCATCCGGCCACCTGGATCGAGCAGTGCACCTGCCCCGAGGGTTACCTGGGTCAGTTCTGCGAGTCCTGCGCCCCCGGCTATCGGCACAGTCCCGCCCGCGGAGGTCCCTTCATGCCCTGCATACCCTGCGATTGCCATGGCCACGCCGACATCTGCGACTCCGAGACGGGCAGGTGCATCTGCCAGCACAACACTCACGGGGATAACTGCGATCAGTGCGCCAAGGGATTCTACGGGAATGCCTTGGGTGGAACTCCCAGCGACTGCAAGCGGTGTCCTTGCCCCAATGACGGTGCCTGTCTGCAGATCAACGAGGATACGGTTATTTGTACAGAGTGTCCAAAGGGTTATTTCGGTTCTCGATGCGAACAGTGTAGCGATGGCTTCTTTGGCGATCCCACTGGGCTGCTGGGCGAAGTTCAGACCTGCAAGAGCTGCGACTGCAATGGAAATGTGGACCCGAATGCGGTGGGCAATTGCAACAGGACGACGGGCGAGTGTTTGAAGTGCATCCACAATACGGGCGGTGATCACTGCGATCAGTGTTTGTCCGGGCACTTTGGAGATCCCCTGGCTTTGCCACATGGACGCTGCGATCGTTGCACCTGCTACGAGGCAGGAACCGAGCAGGATGAGCAGAGCATCACGCGATGCGACCAGGTGACTGGCCAGTGCCAGTGCAAACCGAATGTGATTGGCCGGGATTGTGGGGAGTGTCAGCCGGGTTACTTTAATATTCGATCAGGAAATGGCTGCGAGAACTGCCTGTGCGATCCGGTGGGCAGCTACAATGCCACCTGCGATCGCTACTCCGGCCAGTGCCACTGTAGACCTGGGGTCACAGGTCAGCGGTGCGACCAGTGCGAGAACTACTTCTACGGCTTCTCCGGCGAGGGCTGCAAGCCCTGCGAGTGCGATGAGAGTGGCTCCAAGGGATTCCAGTGCGACCAGAGTGGCCAGTGTCCCTGCAACGACAATGTCGAGGGTCGTCGCTGCGATCGCTGCAAGGAGAACAAGTACGATAGGCATCGCGGCTGCATCGACTGCCCCGATTGCTATAACTTAGTTCAAGATGCCGCCGATCTGCACCGCGAGAAGCTATCTAATCTTAGCCAGACTCTGGATGAGATTGCCCGCACGCCGGTGACCAATGACGATGAGTTCGAGGCCAAGCTGAAGGCCGTGCAGGAGAAGGTGGCCGTTTTGGCCCAGGATGCTCGCGATAACTCGGGTCAAGGTGGTCAGACCTACGCCGAGGTCATCGATGATCTGCACAAGCACTTGGAGAGCGTAAGGGAGCATCTGCAAAGTGCCGATAAGTTCCAGTCGGATGCCAACGGGGAGATCGATAGGGCGCGACAGAACTACACAATCCTCGACCAGATCACCGAGAATGCCAAGAAGGAACTGCAACAGGCCTTCGATCTGCTCAACGACGAGGGTGCCCAGGCGTTGGCCAAGGCCAGGGAGAAGTCCGTGGAGTTTGGCCAGCAGTCCGAACAGATCTCGGACATTTCGCGCGAGGCTCGCGCTTTGGCCGACAAACTCGAGTCGGAGGCCCAGTTCGATCTGAAGAACGCCAAGGATGCCAAGGACGCCGTGGAGAAGGCCCATCAGCTGGCCAAGAGCGCCATCGATCTGCAGGAGAAGATCGGCACGGAGCTGCAGACGGAGGTGGGCCTGGAGCTGAGCCATGTCAAGCAGTCGCTGGGCACCGTGGTCCAGACCTCCAAGGAGGCTCTGCGCAAGGCCAACGAGGTCTACGAAACCGCTCTGACCCTGCTGAATGATGTCAACCGTCAGACCCAGCCGGCCATCGATATCAGCCAGCTGAAGAAGGATGCAGTGGCGGCCAACGAGCGAGCCGATGAGCTGCTCAAGCAGATCAACGAATTGTCCAACAGCAATGGCGAACTCTTTGCCGATTTCGAAACGGAGCAGGAACTCACGGAAACGCTGTTGAAGAGGTGGGTGCTCCTAAAGGTCTTCTTAACTAGAGATTAAATTAAGATTAGCTTAACTTTGACTTAACTTCAACCTAACTGTAGAATAACTTCCACCTAACTTTAACCTTACTTCAACCTAACTGTAGCCTAACTTTAACCTAACTTTAACCTATCTGTAGCCTAACTTCCACCTAACTTCAACCTTATTTCAACCTAACTTCAACCTTACTTCAACCTTACTTCAACCTAACTTCAACCTAACCTCAACCTAACTTCAACCTAACTTCAACCTAATTTCAACCTAACTTCAACCTAACTTCAACCTAACTGTAGCCTAACTTCAACCTAACTGTAGCCTAACTTCAACCTAACTTTAACCTTACTTTAACCTAACTTCAACCTAACTTCAACCTTACTTTAACCTAACTTTAACCTAACTGCAACCTAACTTCAACCTAACTTCAACCTAACTTCAACCTAATTTCAACCTAACTTGAACCTAACTTCAACCTAACGTCAATCCAACTTTAACCTAACTTAATCCTTACTTCAACCTAACTTCAAACTAACTGTAACCTAACTTAACATTAACATTACATTAACATTACTTTACATTAACTTAACTTCAACTTATCTTTTAGAGCCGAAGAGCAGCAACAGGATGACATCGAGCTATTGGAGCGGGCCAAGGCCGCCCACGACAAGGCCACCAAGGCGGTGGAACAGGGCGACAACACCCTCAAGGAGGCCAACAACACGTACAACAAGCTGACCGGCTTCCAGTCGGATGTCCAGCGCACTTCGGAGAGCGCCGACCAGGCACTGCAGACCGTGCCCAACATTGAGAAGGATATCCAGAATGCCGAGAGCCTGATCAGCCAGGCGGAGGCGGCCTTGGACGGAGCCAACAAGAATGCCAACGAGGCCAAGAAGAACGCCCAGGAGGCGCAGTTGAAGTATGCCGAACAGGCTTCAAAGGTACTTATTACTACTCACTAATTCTGAAAATTAGATATATTCATTTTGAAAAATTTCCTTACAGGATGCCGAGCTGATCCGCCGCAAGGCCAACGAGACCAAGGTGGCTGCCCGCAATCTGCGCGATGAGGCCGACCAACTCAATCACCGGGTGAAGCTCACCGAAATGGACATATTCAAGCTGGAGGAGAGCTCAACCAAGGACGACAACCTGGTGGACGATGCCAAGCGAAAGGTGGGCCAGGCCAAGGCCGATACCCAGGAGGCCCAGAAGCAGATCGAAAAGGCCAATGCCGAGCTGACGGCCATCAAGGATGAGCTGGAGAACCTGAAGGACATTAACACGGGCGATTTGGATAAATTGGGTGAGTTCAGGTATCTCCTAGAATACTAACATTTCTTAACAATATTTTTTAATCAATCCCTCAGAGAATCGTTTGGCCACTGTGGAGGGTGAGATCAATCGTGTCAATCTGACGGGACGCATTGAAAAGTACCGGGAGCAGCGAACATCCCAGAAGAATCTGATCGACAAGTACGACGCCGAGCTGAAGGAGCTCAGGGAGGAGGTGAAGAATATTGGCCTTATTTCCAAGGCTCTGCCGGAGAACTGCTTCAGTCGCAATCGCCTCGAACCGTAGAGATCCAGAGATCCCCCAGCCCCCCAATAACAACTACTTCAATTAACACTAAGTTCGAGAACGAGGATCAGAACGAGACGAACAAATCAGATTTATGATAGAACGTAGCCGTTGAATGAAATTATGTAATTTTAGTGACTTAGCCGAAATATTCTGTTTAGTGACCAGACAACGTTAAGCTTTAACGCATCATCGTTCGCATACTGTATGCCATATACCATAATGATACACGGGGATGCCCACATCGAGAATCAACTGCCAACTGAGCTTCACCAGTTTCAAGCCAGCAACGAACTGTATTATATGTTAAAAGAAACAAAAAACACTAAACACTAAACGAACTTGTACTCCAATCCGATAATCCAATCGCATTTCTCTATCTCTGCCGTAGCTCCACCTGAAACCTATTCTAAACACTTATATATTAACATATTTGTCATCTACGTTTAATGTGCCAATACAATTACCATGTATCTTTGTGTATAAGTCGCTTAAAGAGTTTCCCCTCAAAATATAACTTTTCCAACGTTGTAATTTTGTAAAAACCAAACTTGGTCTATTTGTTGTTCATGTTGCGGAGTAGCAGAAAGAAGTTTGCGCTCAGACGAAAGACCTGGAATGGGTTATACCCTATTAAATCAAATATTTAACATATTTTAAAAACAATACCTGAACCAGGAATTTATGGGAGAGACTTGTAAATCCACCCACACTCAAAACCAAAGTTCGACGTGAGAAAAGCAGCATCATTTTGATCATGAACTTGAATTCCTTGGACTCATTATACCAACTGCAGTTGTACCAATCGTAGAATAGAAGTTCACTCTAAAATATGAAATGTTTCCTTAAAAAGAACAAATAATAATATTCATTTAACTCACCTGGGTTTCTACCTTCTGTGCACTCACGTTGTACAGGCTGATCTCCAGAGCAATGGTTACAAAGTAGACCATTATCATGCCCATCCACACCCAGCCAACTTCCTAATGAAATAAATTTCAAATTAATATATTCTTAAACCATATAGTTAGTCAATCAGCCTACCAAAACTGTGCTGATCTTGTAAAGAAGCATGCAGATCAAAATACTGCTTACTGAGCATTGAACCAGGATTATGTACTTGAAGAGGTTTTCAATTTGATTATGATGGCTAAAAGAAATGTAATTAAAATGGGTTTTTAAATAGAGTAACGACTATTCACTTTGATATGCGAGCAAAAAGCCTCACGCAACATTGAAGATATTTATCTCGCAGATGCTGGGGAACCAGGATATCCGAAGTAGAATTTTGAACCAGAAACCGTAAAACTTTTATAAGACCAGACTCATATCTAGTGAGGACCACAAATAGGCTGTTGAATCCAAAAACAGCTATAAGAAAAACGTATAAAACTAGTTATTAAACTGATTTCTTTAATTACCCACCAAAAAAGCACCAAAGAGGACCAGATTGCAGTAGAAAGAAGCGAATCACATAAGAGGGGAATTCGAACTTTCCTAGTTGCACATATGGAACAATGGCTGGGTAAGCTGAAATGTTAAAAAAGGTTAAAATAGGAAGCAAAATGATTGAAAACTTCACATACTCAGGGTCATTTCACAGGTATCCTTGACAATATAACAATCGTAAATGTACTGAAAATAGGGTCGCACACAATAGTAAAGCACAGGCATGCAGACGATCTTGAAGAAGAACATGACCTGTCGATCGATTATCAACCAATTGTCAAGCAAGATCAAGCTCACTGATCTCAGAAGCTCCTTTTTCTTCGGCAAATCTGGGGTATATTTTTTAGGATAAATTAAAAATCATTAAGGATGTTAATGACTTACCCAAATCAAAGAGTCCGAGGGACTTTAGGACTTGTCCTGTCTCTGTAGAAAACACCAATTTTGAACAAGATTCTACCTTACTCTGAAAGTGAAACATCTTGACCACACCAACGCTCAGTTGAAAGGTGAGTAAAACAGCCTAATAGAACATAGATTAATTAAAGAAAAACCCAAAAGAATAAAGCCCATGCAAACCTCAACGTAGGTCTCAAAAGAGATCGTGTAGTTTTCCATAATGAAAGCGACGAGGCTGTATATGATACTCAGGTTAACAACCAAGACCACTATGCGTGTTCTGTGTTAAAATATCTATTAAATAAATTTCTATAATATAGGGAACTCCTTACAATCGACAGTATTGGGAACTGCGCTTCCTGGGTGCAATATTAACGCCCAGCGCGTAGGCACTGTACTCCACCCACAGAAGCCCCAATTTGGGCAACTTATCGATGCGCTCGAGCTCCTGATCCAGTTGGTCCTGCATTCCGTATAGTTGGTTTTAAGACTGTTTAAAGACAACCCGTATCCTAGGCTTTTATGGCTTTTGCAATGGCTTTCTTGTCTCAATTAGTGGCCACAAATTATATGGTTCCTATGGAATAATTTGCTATAAGCTCTGGTTATTGTGCAACTCGACAGAGGACACAAATAATTACCTAAATTGGATGGGCGTGTCTTAAAATCATTAAAAATTTAAAACTCATCGAAGGTGTATAGCTACCAAAGTCACAAAAAAGCCCAATAATGAAATTGAAGTCAGACTTCATAGGGAAGAGTGCCAGCAATAGCTGGAAAAGGGAAGCATCCCCTTGACTTTAGTTATAAATGGTTTTATTATCATGAGTTTTTAGTGTCTTCGGATTTTTAATACTCTTTAAAAGTCAAACTAGGCAAGATATTTCAAAAATTAACGCTTAAAACCAAATCAAAGATATAAATCAAAGATAAATTCATTTTATTCTGAAAGACTCATATTTCATCACTATTTAAATGACCAACATTAATTATATCCGAACTTTTATTAAGAGTTAATAACAAATTATTTAAGTAAAATTAAAAATAGAATCGTCAAAAGTTTTTTTTTTTTAACGAGAATTTTGCTAAGTGTTTTTTTGACGTAAGTAAGGGAAGAGTTCCTCAGCAATAAGAACCTCTGTTTTGTCCAGCTAATAACCCATGCTAACGATCCACAGAAGTTTCGGGTAAATTTAAAAAGATACATTTTCTTTCCAATTTTTTTTTTTTTTTTTTTTTTATAAGGGGTTATCACGATTTTTATCAAAGAATGGTCGAAATCCAAGCGCGACGTGGCATTCAATATTCTGCCCATTTTATGTATTGTTCCGGACAAAATAACCATTTTTTATGGTTTTTAAAACAAGGACAATAATTTTTGCAAAAAAACAATTTTTCTGAATGTTTTTTCGACGTCATTTAGGTAATGAGAGTACTTCAGCAAAGCGAAGGGCTGTTTGCTCTATTAGCTCTAATTTTGTATAAAAATTATTATGCAATTTTTTTTAATGGTTGAAATTTAAAGATTTATTCATTTAACGACAATCCATTTGGAACTTTATTACGAATTTATTTTACAGAAATTAGCACTAGAGATAAAGGGCAAAACCATTACTTTTTCCGGTCTATTTTGAAAAAACTGGTCCGTTATTTTGATTTTTTCTTCATTTATTCGAGACATCAACTAAAATACATGGTTTCTACATGAAATGTAGAAGATATCTGAAATGTACATTTTACATAATCAAATTTACATACATTTGACTGCTGTAAAAGTATTTTTACACAGAGGGCGATTCTGCAACAGCGACCAAAATTCGTAAAACCTAATTGCGTTTGAAAAAGACGAAAAAGTTCGGCACAAGTCTCAAATAAATTTTAATTTAATTGTTGTTACTTAATATATTTGCAATTAATTCACAGTTTTTTCACTGTGTAAATGGTGTGCAGAGGCTATGAGGCGCCACCAGCAGCAGGTGTTTTGCGATTTCCCTCCCACAGCCACACTACTAAAATAAGGTAAACAATTTTATTCGCAAGTTAGAAATCGGGTGATAATTTGGAACAGCCTGGTCCAGTTGGCGGGCAGTGACAAGTCACGTAACTGAGAGCCCGCCCTGAAAGGGCAGAAATGGACGAACGCAAGCTGCTCCGGCCGGTGAAAACCTCCAATCCGCTGGTCTACCTGGACATTTCCATTGGCAAGGAGGATGGTGAGTGGATTCTGCCCGAGATTGAGGCCATTGCCATGCCAACCAGTTGAATCTTCTACTCATATATATGTATCAATCTCGCAGCGGGTCGCATGATAATTGAACTGCGCAAGGATGTTGTGCCGAGGACAGCGGAAAATTTCCGCGCCCTCTGCACGGGCGAATGTGGCATTGGTACCATGGGCAAACCGCTCCACTACAAGGGAACCCGCTTCCACAAGGTCAAGCGCGTCTTCGCCGTCCAGAGCGGGGATGTGGTCAAGAACGACGGATCCAGCGGCGAGAGCATCTACGGTCCAGTATTCGAGGATGAGAACTTTGAACTCACAGTGGGTTTACTTTTATCCAGGGACACCAGTAATCTATAGAGATTTTAAACCATTAAGGGCCGTTTTCTGCTCCATTTGTTAAATTTAAAGTAAGGTTAAAACCTTGAAATCGTATGACAAATAAGAGTTCTATAAAATCTATAGAGATTTTAAACCATTAAGGGCCGTTTTCTCGTCCGTTTGTTAAATTTAAAGCAAGGTTTTAACCTTGAAATCGTATGGCAAATCAGAGTTCTATAAAATCTATAGAGATTTTAAATCATTAAGGGCTCTCGTCCATTTGTTAAATTTAAAGTAGGGTTAAAACCTTGAAATCGTATAGCAAATCAGAGTTCTATAAAATCTATAAAGATTTTAAACCATTAAGGGCCGTTTTCTCGTCCATTTGTTAAATTTAAAGTAAGGTTTTAACCTTGAAATCGTATGGCAAATCACAGTTCTTAAAATCTATAGAGATTTTAAACCTTTAAGGGCCGTTTTCTGGTCCATTTGTTAAATTTAAAGTAGGTTTAAAAAATCTTATATTCCGTACGATTTTATTCCTTACTTTAAATTTAACAAACTGTCGAGAAAACGGCCCTAAAGCTTCCTTTGAATTAAACAGGCGGAGAAATCGGCACTTGATCGGCACTACTTCAAAAAGTCTGAAGTAGATGGTCTGTTAGACCTCTCAAGTGTTTGAAAATCTACAGATTATAAATATACCTTATTTTGTACCCCATTTTATAACCGCTAATCTATCCCCAGCACAACGAAGAGGGCGTAGTCAGCATGGCCAACTACGGCAAGCCCAACTCCACCAATTCACAGTTCTTCATCTCGGCCGTGGGCTGTGAGAATCTGAATGGAACCAACGTGGTCGTGGGCCGTGTCCTACGCGGCCTGGGCATTGTGGCTGAAATGGAACAAAACTGCAATGACGAGGGCGATCCCACGGCGGAGATCGTGATACGGGACTGCGGCGAGATAGCTTCTGGCGAGGATTGGGGCCTCGAGTGCAGCGACGAGACGGCGGACAAGTTGCCCGCCTATCCGATGGACTGGACGCGCAAGTTCGACAAGTTCACAGTGAGTCCAGATAAGAGTTTCTATCAGAGCTGCACTACTGACCCAATTTTACTATCCACTACTAACACTACAGGCTGATGCGGCGGTGGAGCTGCTCACGGTCATTCGCCAATCGGGCAATCACTTCTACAGTCTCGGCCGCTATCACGAGGCCCGCGCCAAATATCGCAAGGCCAATCGCTACTATCATTACCTTAGCAAACAGTTTGGCTGGCAGCAGCTTAACCCCTTCAAAAAGCACCTGGTCGACACGGACCTGTTGAAGATCGACGGCTTCTCGGTGGTGAACAACATTAACTCGGCCGCCGTCGACCTGAAACTGGGCAACTACGCGAGTGCCAGGAACGATTGCACCGAGGCCATTCGACTGGATCCCAAGTGCAGCAAAGCCTTCTACCGGCGTGGCCAGGCGCAGCGTGGTCTGCGCAACTACGAGGAGGCCATCAACGATCTGAAGAAGGCCCACAATCTGCTGCCCGAGAACAAACAGATCCTGAACGAACTGAACAGCACCAAGCAGCTCCTGGCCCAGTACAACCGACAGCAACGAAATGCGCTTAAAAATCTTTTTGCCTAGCTGGCAGCCAGTCACCATTTTCCTGGATCGTTTTGAATTTCTTTTGGTTTAACGCGGACCTCTGAATGGCTTCATTGCATGTAAATACTTATTAATAAATATTGTTGTTTTACCAACAGTCAGTCAGTGGTTTACCACAACAAAAAAAGGCAGTCAGACAGCTATTTCTGATTATTGTGCTGTAATTGATAAATATATTGGATCGTATCTAACTCACATTTGTTTTCGCACTCAATAATAATGATCGCTTACGTACACACAGCAGTGTCTAGAATGCAGCTTAGATACTCTAAAAGATTACATATAAAAGGGATCTTAACTCTGCGTTTCGCTTAGTCTACGGATTACTTTAAAGATTTGTCACAATGTCCTGTTCGCTGCGATGCAGATTGCCCGATGCGCCGCCCGCCGAGTAGCTCTTCATGCTGATCTCCATGTTGGTCAGGGCGCTGGATACATGATACAAGTTCTCCGAGAGAATGGCATAGATCTCGAACAGTTCCGAGTCCGATTTGGATACAATGAAGGCTTCTGCTGAAGGGGTGAGACATTTTTGGATTAATTATCTTTAAATTAAAAAGCACTATTATAATATACCTGTGCGATCCTTCATGATACCATGCGCATATGCATTCAGTATCACCGACATCTCATCCCATTTCTGGCGATTGTCCAGGCTGCTGTAGCTGAATACGGTCAGGTTTTGATCGCCGCTGGCGTTGAGCGTGGAGATCCGTCGATACTGACGCACATGGGCTATGGCGCTGGGCCATCTCTGCAGATCGATGTGCTCGGCGAGGGCGGCCTCAAACTCCTCGTGGGTCATCGGCAAACCAGGTGAAGGCGTGGGCGTGTGCTCGCCCTCCGTTGAGGTGGAGGACTCCAGGCAATCCAGTTCAGCCTCGCTGGTGTAGCGCACCAGGGCATCGCGAACCAGGGCATAGAGATCGGATATGTCATGCATCTGCAGTAAATAAATTAAATATAAATTATAATAACTGATTTAAACTAAAAATCTCTTCACTCACGTCTTCGTTGATACGGAAATGATTCACCACATTCGAGGATATCTTGTGATTCGATTCGATAAGCAGCAGCAGCTGGAACATCAGCTTGTAGAGAGAGCGGCCCAGGTCGAGGACCACCTCAGTGGAGGCAGGATCGAAGGGCATGTAGGCCACGCTGGAGGAGCTGGGCAGCTCCAGGCCAGAAGCAGCCACATCCGCCTCGTTGAAGAGCGACAGTTTACAACTGGTCTTCACAGCATCCAGGCACTAAAAAGAAATAAATTTAGTGAAATAACTCCCATTCTTTTTAATGATATTTTACTCTACCTCTAAAACCTGGTCCTTGCGATCGAAGAAGGTCTCCAGATGCTCCTGCACCTCCAGCACATTAAAACGCAGCGTCTCAAAGAGCTTGGGAGTCGTGGCCTGCAGTTCGCTGCACCAAACCTGCGGCGGATCCGCCCGAGAACTCAGAAGATCCGTGAACAGGGAGATCCTATTGCCCAGCTGTGAACCAATGCCTGTGAAGAACTTCTTGGCCTCCTTGGAAATGTTGATGGTCTTGAAGGTGAGCTCCTTGATCAGCCGGAAGAGCTGCTGCAATAGTTCCGAGGTGTGGGCCGAGGGCTGATTGACCAGCATGGCCTGCAACTGGCGACGCCAGTTCTCCTCCGCCTCGTCGCGAATGGCGGCAAAGCGAATGATGCCGGGCAGGTGAGGCGAAGCATTGCAGGGCGTAAGATCACCCAAGTCTCCAGCACTGGATCCACTGGTATCGCTGCGCGACACCGAGTTGCGACGCCTTCGCTCCCGCAGACTCAGCGAAGTGGGCGGCACGGCACTGTAGCCCGACTTCAGGAACGACTGGCGGTGATCCTCGTCCAAGGGCGACTCGGATTCAGCCTCCTCATCGGATGAATCGTCCGCAATCTGCCGTTTCCTCTTGCTCAAAATGGGCGTCTTATCACTGAAGCTGTCCTCCAGGGCAGATGAGTGTCCTCCCTTGCTGGAGCCACCGATGCCACTGCCGCAATTCAAACGATCCTCATCGCCCTCGAAGAGCTGATGGCGACGAACTCCCCAGTTGAAGTTGTCCGTGGACTCGCCAGCAATACTGTCCTCGTACTCCAGGAAATCAAAGTCCTTGAAGACGGTGAAATCGGGCTGACCATCGTCGCGCCTCGAGCCACTGCTCAGGTCGCCCTGAGGACCTGAGGTCTCTTCCGTGGAAGAAGCGGCCGAGGACTGGCGCTCCATTAGATCCGAAGACTGACTGAAGATCACCTATACGTACAGGTAAGAAGATTAGTTATATTCACAAAATAACTAAGGATAAACATTCAGATGATAAATATATATGTAGAAGAGTAATAGAGATAAAGCTTACGCTTTGTCTGGTCGCAATCGATCCGGTTAGTAGTGACGTGCTCAACGACTAAATGTGTTTGCATTTAAGAGTATAAACGAAAAGTACAGTTGAAACAAAACATGCAACATGCAAACGGAACAACGGAATAGGAAAGCAAATGGCGGTATTTTTGTGTGACTGGAATGTGTGGAATGGAACACAGGCCAACAAAAAAATGATGATCATAAATATTTTTCAGATTAAATTTCTATTTGACGTTAACAAATCATGTAACTTAGTAAATATTTTAAGTAATTTTGTTAAAAAATATCTTTAAAAAGCTACTACATGCGAGAACCTAAATCACACAAAAGCCAAACTAGACGCAGCACATAGAAACGTGTCCTTTACCTTTGAGCAAATTGAGTTTATGAAATCGTCCTAGATATGTTTCGATTTTGGTATCGGATTGATTGGTTAATGATGATAATGCGTGTTAGTTTTTGGTTGGTTTTGGTATTGATATTGGATTTGGTATTGGTATTTTGGTTTTTTGGTATTGTATACATGAAAGAAAAAGAGTTAGAGGTAAATAATTGCAAAAATGCATGAGAAGAGGGGAGCTGCTCTAGGGGAGCCTAAGGCATGCACCTGGCTATGTACAAGCGGCCGGCTGGGACGATCCTGGAGAGGCTCACTTACCGATGGCGACTTGGGCAGTCCGACCCGCTGCCCACAGGTGGTCAGCAGATTGACCAGGCACTCACGCACGCGACACTGCGACATCCAGGGTCGCTTCCATCCGCTCAGCGGCACCGTATCCGCCGGCGAAAGACTGGCACTGCGTCGCGGAGAATTGGGAGTTCCCACCACGCTGCTGCCCGCTCCAATGGCATGTTGCTGCTGCTGATGCTGCGCCGCTGCTGCGGCTGCCATGGCCGCCACATTCGTGTGGGTCCGCTGCTGTTGCAGCTGCGCATTCGTCTGCTGTTGCACAGCACTTGGTGCCACCGTCACCGTGGTGGCATTCGTCAAAGTGGAATTCAACGAGGAGCTGCCCGTGGTGGAGGCTGCTCCCGTGGCCACCGGCTCCTCCGTCTTCAGCAGGATACGACGACCGATCAGAGGCGTCTGTGAGACATCGAAGGTGAACTCCATGGTGCGACCGGCCAGTTCCTTTTTACAGAACATATCCGAGTCCGGATATGCGCCATAGAAAGAGAACGATAAGCCGGCGCTGCTGCCGTCGCTGGGTGGCACCACCTGCAGGGATGAGCTCCTGGTCACGATCAGCTTCAGAATCTTTAGTGAGTCCTTCCAGTTTACGGTCTGAAAAAAGAGAGTTATTTAAGGGGTTATATACCTTTTTTGAGCGAAAAAATTGAGGGAACTTTGGATTTTTTTTTTTGTGTGTAGCAATTATTTTATGACAGTGAAGTTATTATTTATTGATAGTACATGTTTTTATCGAAACAACAAGCCTTTGTTCTTGAAAAAATATGAATAATTTACGAAGTTATGGCAAATCTTTCGGAACCCTTTTTTTTTTATAGCGGCTTGCGGTGACCACGATGGAAGTCCAGCAGGTCAACTGATATCAAAAAACCAAAAATTTTTAGTTAGTATAGTATTATTTCCTGTTCGTGAACGATTACTTTTAAGAATATTTCCTGCATTTCTCTGCATACAGTAACAATTTTTCCACAAAGTTGATTTTTCAAGTTCTAAAAATTTTATTAAAAAATTCTGATCTGCGAAATTAAAATTGGCGCATAAAAACTGAATCGTTCACGAACTCGGCACAATCATTACGAATAATTTAAAAAAAAATTGAAGAAGATCGATCAAATAGTTCTTGCGCAATCGTGGTCACAGCGAAGGCACTTTTGGAAAAACACGACTTTGAGATAATCGCATTCAAAGTTTTACGTTGACGTTGCAACTATTGAAGTCGAGCGCGTCAAAACGCTGTTTTCCTATCGAACTATTATTCGGATTTGTATGAAAATTTGGGAAGATGTTCTCTAGGGGATATACTTTAAGATTCAGCAAAAAAAAAAATTTCGTTTTTTTGAAAAAAAAAAGGTATATAACCCCTTAATTTATTTTTTAAATGTTTATTTAATTAAATCTAACTAAAAGTCTATATAGCCCTAATTTATGTAATGGTACAATGGTACAATAAAAAAAATCTATTATCATCATAAAATGTCTATTTATAATCCTGTTTACCATCTAAAGATAGAGAGATATTTAGCCCTAATTTATGTAATGGTACAATAAAAAAAAGTGCTATCATCATAAAATGTCTATTTATGATCCAGTTTACCGTCGAAAAATAGACAGATATTTTTATCTAATTACATATAATTTAAAAACTAAATTTATTATCATCGTAATATGTCTATTTATAATCCATTAACATAAATGTTGCAATAAATAAAAGTAACTATAGCCCTAGTTGTAAAAATGTTACAATAAAATAAATTTATTATCAACATAAAATTCCTATTTGCTTTCCATTAACAATAAATAAAAGTAACTGATTTGACCAAGTTATCTTTCCTAAGATTTCTTTTATGGTCTACCACAATAATCGAAAACGCTGCCACAGACGGCTATTTAGATTAGATTTTAGCCACAGACGGAGTGACTAAACTAATAAAATAATTATAATAAACAAAAAAATAAATTTTCTTATCGTTTGTTTGGCTGATATATGAGCAGAGTGCTTTGAGGAAGAGTTTATTTTTTCTAAGATAACTTTTTGTACGCACTTGCTTGGGGAAACCCCATAGCTTTAATCTAGAACTTACATCCAGATACTTTCCAATGGCCCGCAGCAAATCTGCATTGATAGTCTGAGCCTGCGGAGCCGACAGATCCACGTAGTGCAGCATGCAGTGGATCACATTCAGCACCGGCACCTGCACCTGCTGGGGTCCCTTCTCCAGGACCTCGATGAGGAAGGCCACCATATGGAGGCCCATGTGGGCATAGGTGTCGTGCAGATACTTGACCACACACTTGGTCCACTGGAAGGACTCCTTGCAGAAGGTCTTGCGGCTGTAGAGCGTCATCACGGTGCCCAGGTTCTCCAGTTTAGCCCCGAGCTCCGTGGACACCTGGGCTATGTTCTCCGCACTGCGAATGCAGATCTCATTGGCGTCCTCGTAGTGCAGCAGCATGTAGGGCAGCAGGGCGATGACGTTCATGGGGAAGGCGCAGCTCTGGGTGGGATCACAGACGGGCAGGGTCAGCAGGGGGGCGAACTGGGAGAGCAGGGTGATGGTGGGTTCATAGGTGGCACTGTGGGTGCAGCCCTAAAAAAAAGGAGAACCAAAGAACATTAATATTTACACCCGTTTCTCGTAGAGTAAAAGGGTATATTGTATTCGTGCAAAAGTATGAAACAGGGAGAAGGAAGCATTTCTTGATCAGGGTCACTAGCCAAATCGGTATAGCCATGTCCGTCTGTCCGTCTGCCTGTCTGTTTGCCCGTATGAACGCTAAGATCTCGGAAACTACAAAAGCTAGAAGGTTGAGATTTCCCACTCATATTCTTGGGCTTCCTAAGCAGCGCAAGCTTATTTCAGCTGGGCGCCACGCCCCCTCTAACGCCAACAATCGCTCACAAACGATTTTAAGTGCCCACATGATTAAAAATTTCGGAAAGGTATAAATGCAATCTTGTTGCGTTTATTTATACCTATCGAAATGTAGAAGAAATTTTTCAAATCGGACCATTCGTTAAAAAGTTATACCTGATTAAAGTTTAATGAGTCGGGTCACCCCACTATACCGTTCTTTCTTGTTTTGAAGACATTTTAGTTAAAACAAAGACTCACCTTCAAGAGCAACGCATGCACACCCGGATAAGCCGTCCACTTGAGCTGCTGCTGCAGCTTCTCCACCTTGTCCCGTGCATCCGGACGATCCAGTGGCAGGCGATGCAGCACCCTGGTCAGCAGGCGTAGCGCCAGCATGAACTCGTGCTCGTAGTCCGATTCCAGAAGGGAAACGGAGAGCCAAAAGAGCTGCGCCAAGATGGTCATCTTGTCGTCCTGCGTGGCCGTATCGCCCAGCATCTTGAGGCTCTGGGCGCTGCGGGAACGGGAGAGCGCAGATCCAGCTCCCAGCACGCCACCACTGCCCACGCCGAACTTGCAGACGACACTCCGTTCCAGATCGATGCCCGAGGATCGATTCCTTAGCTCCACCTGCTTGTCGCACGGCGAGTTATTGGCCTTCCGACCGCAATACGAAACCGAGTAGCTGGTGCTCCTCCCGTGACTGGGTATCGAGTAGTTCGAGGACTGCGGCGTCATGCCCGAAGGCGACTTCTTGCCGGGCAAAATCGAGTTGGGTCCCCCGTCCTTGTTGTTCAGATTGGGCGTACTCTTGAAGATATCCTTCATCACGTCGAGCGGCCGGAAGTCCGAGTCCAAGCTATCGACAGCCGCCTCCAGAGTGAGCAGCAGTTCCGTGACATATCCCTGCATATCCTCGCCCTGCTCGGCCACCGTTTCCACCAGGCGGGAGAGGATATCCGACAGCATCCTCGAGTTAATGGGCACATTCAAAGCCCGGAAGATCTGCAGGCAGCGTCCTGCGTAGTGGCGGGATGAGCAGGAGAGGCCCAACTGAAGAGCAGTCTGTGCCCAGCGCTCGGCGATGCGAGCCTGTGGATAGCTATCTGCGAAAACCTTGACCATGTGCTTGAGGAAGCAGCTCAGTTGCTCCGCGGATTTTACCGCCCACACTTTGGCCGTAATATCCTCGTAGTTCCAAAGCGGCTGGCAGGTGTCCTGGGCGAGGAACTTCAACAGGCTCTTGATCACATGGGCAATGGGCATACTGGGTCCTGGCTGCGGAGGAGCATGCTCGTCCGGATGGATCAGCGGCACCTCCGAGTTCTCCGAATTATTCGGATTTATTTGCAGGGCAGCCGGCGTGGTGGTCAAACCAGGCGGCGTGGTATTCTGCCCGTTCTGCGAGCCCGCTTGCTGCTGATTCTGCTGCGGCGTCTGCGAGAGATTCTGCTGATGCGCCGCTATGATCGTGGAGCTGGAGAGATTGTGCTGCAGGGCATAGGCCGCCGCCTGGGGACTGACGTGCAGCAGATAGCTATCGAATTGCTGGTGCAGCTCCGTGAAATTGTTATCAATCACCGGCAGAGCGGGAACCGTGAGTCCCAGATCCAGTTTACTCGTCTCGCTGTTCAGCAGGATGCGGGCCACCGTCAGGTGATCGTTGTGCTCGGCCAGCACGATGAGCAGGTTGACGCACAGCTGCTTGCAGTGCTCCCGCACAATGATGCGCGTGTGGTCCAGTCCGAGGAATAGGATGTGCAGCATCAGCGGCAGGTGCAGCGTCCAGTCGATCCCAGGAATTCCGTCCACCACAATGTCCGTGAGCAGCATCACGGCCACGTTGCATCTGTAAAGGAAGGGGAATATTTATTATTTATAGATTCAAGATAGGCAGTACGGAAGTATTAAGTTTAAGAGATTTTGTGGGACTCCATTATTGATGATTTAATGAAAACAATTTCTTAAGTAATTAGTTCTGTTAATTTCTATAATTTTTATATCTATGCCGATATAAAGAAATATTTCGTAATATTCCTAAACGACTTATGTATATTTTGAAAAATTAGATTAGGGAGTTGAAAGTATTTTATACGTAATATTAATGTATTAATTAAAAAGATATTATATACTTAATAATATAATATAGTACCTATTTTGTTACCCCTAAACGACTTACGTAAATTTTTACATACTAGATTTGGAAACCAAAAAGTATTTCCTTACTTCTTCGTATTACCCATTACAAGAATATCTTAGCTAATTACGACACTCATTAGGTTTCGATAGCTCTGATGACTCTCCAGAGTTGCGAAAGTAATTACCCCCAGTAAAATCGGTAGAATTTTTTCAATAAAACCCAGAACCAACACCAAACGGCGTTCAATTTCCAACATGACCGTGAAGCTTCTGTTGTTGTTACTCTTTGTGGTTACCACTTGTGCCCACAGGAATCGCTCGGCTCATCACGATGGTCCGCAGGACATCATTGTAAACGGATATCCAGCCTACGAGGGCAAGGCTCCCTATGCCGTGGGTCTTCGGATGAACAACGGAGCCGTGGGCGGAGGAACCATAATTGGCAACACCTGGGTCCTGACCGCCGCCCACTGCCTGACCACCGACTCGGTGACCATTCACTACGGCTCGAATCGAGCCTGGAATGGTCAGATCCAGCACACGGTGAACAAGGATAACTTCTTCCGGCACCCGGGATTCGGAAACAGTGCTGGCCATGACATCGGACTCATCCGCACTCCCTACGTGGGCTTCACCAACCTGATCAACAAGGTCTCCCTGCCCAAGTTCAGCCAGCAAGGAGAGCGATTCGAGAACTGGTGGTGCGTGGCCTGCGGCTGGGGAGGAATGGCCAATGGAAGGCTGGCCGACTGGCTGCAGTGCATGGACGTGCAGGTCATTAGCAACAGCGAATGTGCCAGGTCCTACGGATCGGTGGCCGCCACGGATATGTGCACCCGGGCCACCGATGGAAAATCCGTGTGCGGCGGCGACTCTGGCGGCGCACTGGTCACACACGACAACCCCATCCAAGTGGGCGTCATCACGTTCGCTTCCAGCGGCTGCAAGAGTGGACCCTCGGGCTACACCCGTGTCTCCGATCACTTGGACTGGATCCGCGAAAAGTCGGGAATAGCCTACTACTAACTTGGAAACTGGACCATGGCTAAATTGAAATGAATTCTACATCCAACCTATATATTCAGATATATTGCAATGTAAATGTACCTATCTATATAAATATATAATCACTCTGAAAGCTGCAAAAAATTAATGTTTAGCTGTTTTTGTGAAGGACAACTTAAATGCTTGAATACAAATTTTCGATTTTACTTCATGATCTTTTAAGGAATCATAGGTAAGTTACCTAAAAATATTTATGTTGTTATACCCTTGCAGCTGTAAAAATGAACTAATTTTGGAAAGTTTGTTTAATCAATAAAAAAAATTGGTTAGGACCATTCTAGGTTAATAACTTGAATACTAAGCGATTACAATGCCTAGATTGACTATGCAAAGTATTACAGCTATAAAATCGAATGATCCGATTTGGAAAAAGCACAAGAAGTCCGAAAACAAATTTACTTATTTGTCTTTATTGAAATAATATAAATTCGAAACAATTTAATACATAGGAATTATAAATATAATGCAAAATATTCATAGCTTCCTTTATTATATTACCGTTCCATATCTTAGCTAATGACACCACCCATTAAGTATCGAGAAAACTGATCATTCTCCAGATTTAAAAAACTAATTACCCCAAGCAATAAACCTTAATGTAACATTTTCTCCTATGAAAGCGAGAAACCGATGCAATGTAAATATACTCAATTTTTAACATGACAACGAAGCAATGGCTGTTGAATTTGTATATGACCACAGCAAACTATTCTTATAGATCTCCCCAAAAAATTGTTGAGTACATATATTGTGTAGCATAATTCTGAAAACCATAGTTTGCATAGGCTTTCAGGGTGCCTACGCCCCTGCCTACCCCCCTGCTAAAATTAATTTCCGGAGTATAAAAATACATATCAAAAGATTTTTCCACTGTATACAAACACTCAGGGTTTCATTCATGACAGATTAAGAGTGTGAATTCAAAATTTCATTAGTGAATATGCTGATTATTGGCCAGAAGGGTCATTGAGTTGATAGCCAACTCTGGAATCAATCAAAGTGGACTGTCGAAAGTGATAGCGATAAGGTGCACTCGCAGACACTTTACAGGGGGCCCGCCGAATCGTATAAAAGTCCGACGTCTTAGTACGAATATTCAGTTTTTTGTCAGCCATGAAACTGTTCCTGCTAACTCTCTCCGTGGCCCTGGCCTTGGTGTCCGGCACCCCGGCCCGCCTTAACCGCACCAGCCTGCTGCGCCAGGTGACCTTCACCGAGATTCCCGAGGGTCGCATCGTCAACGGCTACCCAGCTCCCGAGGGCAAGGCCCCCTACATTGTGGGTCTGTTCCTCATGAACGATGGAAGCAACAGTGGTGCCGTTGGTGCTGGTTCCATCATTGCCAACGACTGGATCCTGACCGCCGCCCATTGCCTGACCACCGACTACGTGGTGATCCACTACGGATCCAACTGGGGCTGGAACGGAGCCTACAGGCAGACCGTCCGTCGCGACAACTTCATCAGCCATCCCGACTGGCCCAACCGTGGCGGCACCGACATCGGTCTGATCCGCACTCCCCACGTCGACTTCACCGGCCTGATCAACAAGGTTGCCCTGCCCAGCATGAACGAGCAGAACGATCGCTTCCAGAACACCTGGGTCGTGGCCTGCGGATGGGGCGGTATGGACGACGGAAACCTGGCCGAATGGCTGCAGTGCGCTGACGTCCAGATCATCGGCAACAGCGAGTGCGAGCAGTACTACGGATCGGTGGCCAGCACTGACATGTGCGTCCGCAACACCGACAGCAAGGGCACCTGCGGAGGAGACTCCGGCGGTCCTCTGGTTACCCACGACAATGCCCGTCTCGTGGGAGTGATCACCTTCGGCTCTGCTGATTGCCACAGCGGTCCCTCTGGAGGCACCCGCGTCTCCGACTACCTGGGATGGATCCGTGACCACACCGGCATCTCCTACTAATTCCGCAAGGATTATCTTGTTCATTCCTAATAAATTCTTTTCAAAAATGCAAAGTTCTGTGACTGTATTGATCTATTGGAAGATTATATATTTTTCATCAGCATTTCTCTAAATAACCCGGTTCTTAATATACACAAGAAAACCGAATGAGAAAATTTTACAAAGGGTAATCGTTATTAGTCACTAACAATTTTTATTAGTCTTTTAACTATGAGAAGTTATCAATATGACAAGTAAAACTATAAGACCCTTAAACATTATATTTTTCCAAAAAATAAGAGAAAACGCTATAGTCGACTATTTCCACTATCAGATACTCAGCTAAAGGAAGTGCGATGAAGATATGCATGCAGCAAAGCGACTGCTTGCACTGCTTGAATTCTAATTTGCTCATAACTCTTTAAAGAATGGTCCGATTTTAAAAATTTGTTCTACATTACGATAGGTATTAACAGGCATAACAAAATTTCAATTATAATTTTCCGAAATCTTTAAAGATGTGGGCCTCAGACACCTTTTAAAATTGTTTATAGCGATTGTGATATGAATATCCGTTCTTCAGTTCTCCGAACATAAAGATAAAAAAAAATTATTTCAAGGAATTAGGTTTTTCGTATCACAAAAAAAAAAAGATTTCTTTTAAATGTAATATCTGCAATTTTACAGCTGGTATTACTGAGCTTTAAATCATGTATAAAAGTACATGCCAGTTATATTTGTAATTCAGGAATTCTTTTAATTTAGTTAAGCGATCAAATAACTTCCTATTTTTAAGTCGAATGTTTTTATTCCCATTTTATTTCATATTCACCTTAGCAGCGGCGTAGGCAAGATTATGTTGAGGGGGGTTTACCGTACGAATTTTCTGAAGCATACTTCTGTAAACCATATTTTGCATAGGCTTTCACCCGAGGGGGTGCCTACGCCCCTGCCTACCCCCTGCTAAAATTAATTTCCGGAGTATAAAAGTACATATCAAAATATTTTTCCACTATAAAACAACAATTTGGGTTTCATTCATGTCAGATTAGGAGTGTGAATTCAAATTTTCATTAGTGAATAAGCTGATTATTTTGAATGCTTCTTGGCAAAAAAAAGTGATTGAGTTGATAAAAACTTTTTGAAACTTTTGAATCAATCAAAGTGGACTGCCAAAAGTGATAGCGATAAGGCGCACTCGCAGACACTTTAAATTGGCCTCCGCCGAATCGTATAAAGACCCGACTTCTCAGAACGAAGACTTAGTTCTTTTTCAGCCATGAAACTGTTCCTTCTAACACTCTCCGTGGCCTTGGCCTTGGTCGCCGGCTCCCCAGCCCATCTTAACCGCACCGAGACTCCCGAGAGTCGCATCGTCAACGGCTACCCAGCTTACGAGGGCAAGGCTCCCTATATTGTGGGCCTGTACCTCGGAAGCGATGGAGGCGGCGATGCCTTTGGTGCTGGTTCCATCATTGCCAACGACTGGATCCTGACCGCCGCCCATTGCCTGACCACCGACTATGTGGAAATCCACTACGGATCCAACTGGAGCTGGAACGGCGCCTACAGGCAACACGTTCGTAGCGACAACTTCATCCGCCATCCCGACTGGCCCAACCGTGGAGGCGCTGACATCGGTCTGATCCGCACTCCCCACGTGGACTTCAGCAGTCTGATCAACAAGGTCGCTCTGCCCAGCATGAACGAGCAGAACGATCGCTTCCAGAACACCTGGGTCGTGGCCTGCGGATGGGGCGGTATGGACAACGGAAACTTTGCCGAGTGGCTGCAGTGCGCGGATGTCCAGGTCATCAGCAACAGCGAGTGCGAGCAGTACTTCGGCTCGGTGGCCAGCAATGACATGTGCGTCCGCAACACGGACGGCAAGTCCTCCTGCGGAGGAGACTCCGGTGGTCCCATGGTTACCCACGACAATCCCCGCCTCGTGGGAGTGATCACCTTCGGCTCTGCTGATTGCCACAGCGGTCCCTCTGGAGGAACCCGCGTCTCCGACTACCTGGGATGGATCCGCGACAACACTGGCATTTCCTACTAATTCCGAAAGGTTTGAAAGGATTCTCAAGTGTTTTTAATAAACTCTTTTTAAAAATGCAATGCTATATTTTTCATCATCATCCCTCTATATAAACCCGGTTCTCGATCTATAAAAAAATACCGAATAAAAAATTTTAGAAAATGTGTGAAATCATATCACAAATACAAAATTTGTGTATTGTACTTCTTTTAACCATAATTGGTATGAGATTTCATCTGAAAGGAGGGGGGCTTAACACCTTAGAGTATATATATGATTCAACATCAAAAAAGCTTCTTAAAAAATGATTCATTATTTAAATTAAGAAATAACTTCTTGTGTTTTTACACTAAAAGACTAAAAGGGTATATTCTGTTTGTTTAAAGGTATGTAACAGCTGAAGCTATAAAGTAGCTGAGTACTCGACTATAGCGTTCTCTCTTGTTTTTTATCGAGTATCCTTTCCAATCTCAGGGTCACGTAAAAATCCAAACAGCTTCGGCAAATTATTTTGTGGTTGATACAGTAATGAAGTATTTTTATTAAAGATAAAAACTAATTTTCAACAATTAGTTTTAAGATAAACTAAAAAAAGCCAAATTCCATAGTTCCAAGCAAAACTAACTAAAGTTGAGTAAATCACTCAAATTGGGTAAACCGGAACAGGTACCCTGTTCTCCCAAATGTAATTTGAGTAAAACGATCGAAAGCGAAATCGGGAACAGGCCTGATAATGTTTTATTGATATCTCACTTGAGTACGATTCAGTATTACTTTACTTTGAAGCACTTGCTTAATTAAGTAAACAAATAAACTTACGAGTACTTATAAGAGTGTGGCCAACAACAGATTTAATATTTGTAGCAAGGAAAGACACTGTTAAAGAGTTTTATGTTCCAAAGCTAGTAAAAATTTCCTACTTTTAGATATCAAACATGTTCAGTAGTTAATTTAAAGCAAAATAAAAGAAAATAAACGGTTTGTTTTCCTATGTTGTTTAGCGAAAGTTTACCCTATCATGTTTGCGAGCTGACAGTGGGCTCTATTAAGACTAATTTATTGATCAGTTGCTTGGCTCTTATCGCTGCCTGATACTTAAGAGGTACAATAGATTTATGAGGCCCTATGGGACACAGTATATTTTGCATTTCCGAACTGTTCTGATAGCCGTGATGTGGAGTGGCCCAATCCCCCCCTGAGATGCCAACTTCATAACAAGTGATTAGAAAGGGGCTCAGCGATTTTATGTACAAGTCATGAATGAATTCAGCCAGTATGGGTGCGATAAGATGCCATAATATACTGTTAGCAAGCAGCCGCGAATGGTATAAAAGAAGGGCGCCCCAACCAGAAGGCTAAGTTTCTTCCTAGCCATGAAACTGTTTCTGCTAATTCTTTCCGTGGCCCTGGCCTTGGTGGCCGGCTCCCCGGCCCGTCTTAACCGCACCAGCCTGCTGCCCCAGGTGACTTTCTCCGACAGTCCCCAGGGTCGCATCGTCAACGGCTACCCAGCTCCCGAGGGCAAGGCCCCCTACATTGTGGGTCTCTTCCTCCTGAACGACGGAAGCAACAGCGGAGCTGTTGGTGCTGGTACCATCATTGCCAACGACTGGATCCTGACCGCCGCCCATTGCCTGACCACCGACTACGCCGAGATCCACTACGGATCCAACTGGGGCTGGAACGGAGCCTACAGGCAGACCGTCCGTCGCGACAACTTCATCAGCCATCCCGACTGGCCCAACCGTGGCGGCACTGACATCGGTCTGATCCGCACTCCCCATGTGGATTTCAATGGTCTGATCAACAAGGTTGCCCTGCCCAGCATGAACGAGCAGAACGATCGCTTCCAGGACACCTGGGTCGTCGCCTGCGGATGGGGAGGTATGGACAACGGAAACCTGGCCGATTGGCTGCAGTGCGCTGACGTCCAGATCATCAGCAACAGCGAGTGCGAGCAGTCCTACGGATCGGTGGCCAGCACTGACATGTGCGTCCGCAACTCCGATGGCAAGTCCACCTGCGGAGGCGACTCCGGCGGCCCCATGGTGACACACGACAATGCCCGTATTGTGGGAGTGATCACCTTCAGCTCTGGCGACTGCCACAGCGGTCCCGGTGGCGGCACCCGCGTCTCCGACTACGTCGGATGGATCCGCGACCACACTGGCATCTCCTACTAATTCCGCGAGGATTCTTCTGTTTATTTTTAATAAACTGTTTTCTAAAATGCAATACTTTGTAAACTTGTTCAACTGGTGGGAAAAGGGCTAATTTACGTGGGGTGGTTTGGGGGATAGCACCATCCACTAGGGTGAATATTCAAAGCGAATGCAATAAATATTTTTCTAAACCCAAGTTTTTAAAATTTAGTCAACATCCTATTATTTTAAAACAGTGGTGGCCAGCAGAAGCAGCACACATACAATGAGAGCACGAATTGCGTTTGCGTGAGAGCTTGCAATCAAGAAGCTGGCTTTGTGTTTGCCGTTTTTCTGCTTTACAGCGTACGTGTGCACCGGAACGCTGGCAGCGCAGCGGCAGAGAAATTGCCTATCCCATGGATCGAGCGCGCTGCTTCTGCTGGCCACCACTGTTTTAAAACAAAACAAATAACAAGATGAACTCTTTACCTTTCGAGCTACAAACACCAAGAATTTTTCTTCATCTGAACGACAATGACAATTTATTCCTTCGGTTATAACTTCGTTATATATTACTCAAAGTTTAAGACTCAAAAGGTAAGGAATTTATTTTGCAAAATGTCGGAATTAACTAACCAACCAAGAATCGCCTTTAATATCTATTAAACAAATTTCAAAAACCGAATTTTTAGCACTTTGGTTGTTTTTCTCAGAATTTTTTGTATGGGGATTTTTTTGCGAGCACATTTGAAAAAGGCGATTAAAAGCGAATAAGATCCCTAAGCAGCCATCAACGTAAATAAATTAAGAATTTATTTAGTAGCACAGTGTAATAGCCTTTGGACTCTTGTTTAATGATTTTCTAGTTTTTAAGTCGATTTATCAAACAATTTATTTCATTTAAATTAAAAAAATGAAAAATGTACGACCTGTTTTCTTATGTTGTTGCTGGCATATTGACTGGCGAAAGTTTACCATATCATTTTAGCGAGTTGGCAGTGGGCTCAATTTGCAATAATTTATTGATCGATGGCTTGCCGCTTATCAGTACCTGGTACTTAAGAGGATCAATAGATTTATGAGGTCCTATGAAATCCAGTATATTTTGCATTTCCTAACTTTTCTGATAACCGTGATGTTGAGTGGCAAAATCCCCCCCGGAGATGCGAAATCTATAACAATTACAAAGGGGTATTTCGATTTTCAGTGAAAGTATGGGTGCGATAAGATGCCATGATTGACTGTTGACCTGCTTATCAAGCCTTGCGAATCGTATAAAAGCAAGGCGTTCCGACCAAGAGGCTAAGTATTTTCCCAGACATGAAACTGTTCTTGCTAACTCTTTCCGTGGTCTTGGCCTTGGTCGCCGCCTCCCCAACTGGGCTCAACCGCACCAGCCACCTGCCCCAGGTGACTTTCTCCGAGGGTCCCGAGGGTCGCATTGTCAATGGCTACACAGCCGACGAGGGCAAGGCTCCCTACATTGTGGGTCTGTTCCTCCGAAACGATGGAAGCAACAGTGGTGCTGTTGGAGCTGGCACAATCATTGCCAACAACTGGATCCTGACCGCCGCCCATTGCCTGACCACCGACTACGTGGAAATCAACTACGGTTCCAACAAGGCCTGGAACGGAGCATTGAAGCAAATCGTCCGTCGAGAGAACTTCATCAGCTATCCCGACTTTGGCTCCCGGGCCGGCACTGACATCGGTCTGATTCGCACTGATCCCGTTACCTTCACTGATCTGATCAACAAGGTCGCCCTGCCCAGCATGAGCGAGCAGAGCGATCGTTTCCAGGACACTTGGGTCTTGGTCTGCGGATGGGGCGGTATGGACAACGGAAACCTGGCCGAATTGCTGCAGTGCATGGACGTCCAGATCATCAGCAACAGCGAGTGCGAGCAGTCCTACGGCTCGGTGGCCAGCACTGACTTGTGCACCCGCCCCGTCGGTGGCAGATCCACCTGTGGAGGCGACTCCGGTGGTCCCATGGTTACCCAGGACAATCCCCGCCTCGTGGGAGTGATCACCTTCGGCTCTGGTGACTGCCACAGCGGTCCCTCTGGAGGAACCCGCGTCTCCGACTATCTGGGATGGATTCGCGACAACACTGGCATTTCCTACTAAACTTGTTTTAGATAGGAATTCTTTCGCAGAGAGTTTTTCTTAATAAATTAATTTGAAAACTTAAATATTTTAAATGTCTACTAAAAGTTTGAAAACTTTTACAAAAGATAATCTCATAAACTTATTCACCACTTTTCATTAACTCACCTGTGGAATCCGCTGATGGGCAAACTGACATCCGGTAGAAACTCGGTGAGCGGAGCAAAGTAACCACCATATTCCGGCATGGGCAGTGGATGTGGGTGGGCATTTGGCGGGGCATCCGATGTTCCGCGCAGCTCAACATTCTCCTCCTGCCGCAGTTCTGGATCGTTGATGAGAATATCCTCTGGCCGGGGCAGAATGGAAGGCCCTGAGGCGGCGCGAATCTTATCGGCTCCACGCGGTGGACGATTGCCACTTGATCCGGGAGTGACGGCAGCGGCAGCAGCAGCAGCAGCTGCTTGGGTATAGGCCCTAATACCGCTGTCCGATTTGCAGGTTCTGAGGGGAAATATTTTTACGTTAATATTACCTTTATAAGAAGCCTTTAAAACTTACCCAATTTTAATGGGATCCTCTCCGCTGTGACGCTTGGTGTGAATGGTGCCCTTCTCGACAGCCAAGTCCTGAATTCTCGAGTCATTAATGCCGCCCACAGCTTGGCCTGTTACAAAATAATAAAATAACGTTTAAATTTCATTTGTAAAATATTTTAATGTATAATTATTTCCCCTACCATCGGCACTGTGACTGGAGGCCTTTCGCATGCTGGTCAATCGATAGAAAGGTGGCGTTTCCGTGCGCTCAATCAGACAGTTGAGCGTCTCCACAGTCTGCAGCTCGGCCATTAGCTCGTCTAGCAATCGATCCGGACAGCTCCTTACCAGATAAAGAGCCACCCGCTTGGCCTGTTTAAAGTGTGTTAAAGAAAATCATTATTACTACACCGGATAACCCTTGTAAACCAGCACTTACATAGGGCAGCAGTTCGGTGGGGGCCATGCCACTCATGATTACCAAGTAGCGCAGTATAACCTTCAGGTTATTGGGCCAAAACTGGCAGAGTGTGCCCCACAACTCCTCGATGTCGCGTGGATGGGCGTCAGAGAACTGCAGTGGAAACAATTTAAAATTTAAATACATCCTTTCCAAACGATGAGCATATATTTCTATATACCTTGGCTGTGATGTAGAAGAGATTGTTCAGAATCATTTCCGTTGCCTCTGTCGAACCAGTTCCCTCGCGACGTCCTCGCGTCCCCGAATCCGGAAAATACTGCGAAAAAGCAAAGGTTACAATCCGTTTGCCGGAAGAAAAAACAAACGGAAGGCTATTTCGCGCATCGCTTACCATAATGTACGAAAGGGGCGTGGCAGGCGGCACACTTGTGGCCACCAGTTCCATATTCTGCAGCCAGGGAAGGAGACACTGCAGCAGCAGCGCGCGCACATCCTCTCGAGCGCTCTGGAAACGATGGGTGATTTCTAAAAAATAAAAAGAAATTTTAATAAACCATAAATTACTTGACTAGAGTTTAAGTTATGGTTAAGTTACGGGTAGGTTACGGTTAGTGAAAAATGAAAATAAATTTCAATAAACCATAAATTAGTTGACTATAGGTTAACTTACGGTTAAGTTACGGTCAAGTTACGGTCAAGTTACGGTCAAGTTACGGTCAAGTTACGGTCAAGTTACGGTCAAGTTACGGTCAAGTTACGGTCAAGTTACGGTCAAGTTACGGTCAAGTTACGGTCAAGTTACGGTCAAGTTACGGTCAAGTTACGGTCAAGTTACGGTCAAGTTACGGTCAAGTTACGGTCAAGTTACGGTCAAGTTACGGTCAAGTTACGGTCAAGTTACGGTCAAGTTACGGTCAAGTTACGGTCAAGTTACGGTTAAGTTAGAGTTAAGTTACGGTTAAGTTACTCACCCGAAAAGATGGACATGGTAAGCTCCGGACGCAGTTGGGCCAGTTGTTTGGACAGGAAGCGCTGGGATCGACAGTAAGCACTGCTCAGCACGACATCCAGGGTGCCCACCTTGTCATCCTCTGAAAATAAAGAAAACAAAAGAGGAAGTTAATAAAATGACTCGTTAAATTCGGAGTAATATATATTGAATATATTCAAGTCCAACCAGGATGCGCAGCCATTTCGAAGCTCCGCACTCGAGCAAGTCCCAATGAGGACTGTGAATAAAGTACAGACTAGCCTTTCCAAGAGAAAAGAGCTTTTCCGGCATTTGGAAAAGCGCCGCGGTTTGTTATTGTTTTCCTTACCGCCCAATGACAATGTGACCGCAACAATTGCGTTTCAAAAGAACTGTTTAGCGGCCCATTGTCTACGACCCAGTGGCGTCGTTCTCCTTCTGCAAATCCTGCTGGGCTAATCCCTTGACAATCGCGAACACCACTTGTTGCTGCTCCTCCAAAAACCCTGACCTTGTCACCTGTTGATTTTATGAATGAACCGGCGCCGGCGCAATATCGCCGTGGAAAAGCTTTCACTTGGCGCCTTCCAAGAGTCAATTGAAAGTGGTTTAAAAGGCTGCCACGTCCATTGTCTCGGCTTAGTTGCGCGCTCATTGTCCTGCTGGTTGGACGAACCGGCAAAACAAAAAAAAGAAAACGAATAGCCAAGTTCACCAGGCCATTTAAAGAAAACCGGCGGGATAGTTGGAAAATATTTTTCTTAATCAATTGCACCCAGCACCTCTCGAAGTAAACAAACGAATTCCATTCCGAGAATTACTAATTAATCGAGAAAAATATTGCCTCCATTCAGAGCGCAATCACAGAAGTTTTTGGCTTTCGAAAAAAATTCAAAATAAAACTAGACCACAGGTAAACGCTGCTTTTGTTGAAAACAAGAACCCTCAGAAGTTTTGGGAACGAAAGAAAAAACTTTTTATGTGCGGCAAAAGTTTTTAAATTTACCTGGCGTTTCTTCTTTGTTTACATCATTACGAATGGTGGGCAAAAAATGTTTGGCCCATAATGAACTTAAAACACCTTGGCGAGCAGCAATCGGTAATAACAATAAGTTTGCCAAAAGAAAAGTTTGAAATACAAAATCTTAATTAAGATTAAGTTAAGCGGAAACAGGGATTCGTGTGAAAAATTCGACCACCAATCGAAACTTTTGATTGTTGACATGTGTGCCGTCGAGTGAAATAGTTTGGTTGGCCAACGAAAAATAAATAAAAACTTTTTACCTTTCCATTGAAATGGGCAAACATTTGTCAAAAGCGAGGCAATTAAGTCTGGCGTTTCAAATGGATCAATTAAAATAGTGTGTCAGAGAAAAAGTTAGCAAAGTGTACGCTTGAAATTGGAATATTAAGTGTGTTTATTATATTTAGATTTTTAAAAATAAAATAAAGCTAAAAAAAATGGACATGGACTTTATGGCCACCACCAGTGGCAATATATCAGCGACTACGGAGGCGGACTTTGGTCCAACCACAAGTGAAGCAAATGTCACGGATGCCACACAGATGGACACGAATGGCACACTTGGCGATGATGAGGATGAGGAGATGCTGCGGATAGCCTTCTTTATAGGGGACATCGTACACCATTACTATATCCCCGTACTCTGCTGCACGGGCGGCATTGGGAATATCCTTTCCGTCTTCGTCTTCTTCAGGACCAAGTTACGAAAGTTATCCTCGAGCTTTTACCTAGCTGCTCTGGCCGTCAGCGATACTTGCTTTCTGGCCGGCCTCTTCGCCCAGTGGCTGAACTTCCTCAATGTGGACATCTACAATAGGAACTACTTCTGCCAGTTCTTCACCTTCTTCAGCTACTTGGCCAGCTTCTGCTCCGTTTGGTTTGTGGTGGCCTTCACCGTGGAGCGCTTCATTGCGGTCATCTATCCGCTGAAGCGACAGACCATGTGCACCGTGCGCCGGGCTAAAATCGTGCTCTTCTGTCTCACCCTCGTCGGCTGTCTGCACTGTCTGCCCTATATAGTGATTGCCAAGCCGGTCTTTATGCCCAAACTGAACACAACCATCTGCGATCTCAACTCGGAATACAAGGTGAGTGGGCCAAACAAAAAAATTATATTGCTTATACTTGAAACAAACAAATTATGCCCACAAAAAGAGCAATTTATTCCATTGTTATGGTTTTCCAAACAAATATTTTCTGTTATTAATAGAGATCTCCTATTGATCTGAGAATATTTTCTCTTGAACACCATTAACGAAATATCAATGGCTATTTGGCTAGTACACAATACTCTTTAATGTTTTTAAAACTTTAACAGACCTTTAGAACAAGACTGGCGCCCACAATTTTACAGATTTTGTAAAACTGTAAATGTGATTTTGTTGAGTTTATTATACACCCAAAAAAAAATGATCATAGAAACTAAACTATTTCTACATTAAAGGTAAACTATTGAGTGTCAAAAATTTCTCGATACTCTGAGTATTAAACTAATGGACTTCGAAAGTATAAAAATGAAACTTTCGAAGTTGTCAAGTTTAAACTAACGAGTGTACAGTTTATACTCACTCAGTGTACTGAAATTTAGGGTGCTAGTTTATTTTGTATACTATTTAGTATAATGCCAGTATAAATATTATACCCCGTATAAAAGAGACAAAATTCAAAAAATGTTGTTCTGTACTTTTCATATATTATTACAAATATTTTTTACATTTTTATAAATTACTGAAGGTAATTTTTAATTTAACAAATAAACATAAATACAATACATGTACAAAATATGTACGTGTGTATGCATATTTGGGCAAATGCAGCCGTTTTACCGCTTATGTCGCTGATCATCTCCAGAGTGGTCGCCGTCCAGATGAACACCGGAGTTTGGTCGGGGACGCTGATATTGAAGTAAACATTGCGCTGGCCGCGGTCAGAAAAAATGCAAGCCAATAGCAAGATCCTTAGTTTCCCGGCATCTGGAGCGCAATTCAAGGTGGTGTCAGTAAAAAGAAAAGAATTCACTCATTAGTTATGGACTAAGACACAATTTAAATGTACTTACATTTCAAATAAGCCCAAAATAAGCAAATATTAAAATTTTCACAAGTAATTTTCACAAACAACCTTAAACAGACCGCAGCGTCGTTTACAAAATACACTAATGTAAAACCCTTAAAATACTAACGCGTCCGAATAGCATTAAAAAGCGGTAACACTTTTTCTGTTCGAAATGTCCAGGTTCCAAACCAGAGCATCCTGGCTTCACACCAGGAACGAAAACCGAAAACTTCGGTATAGAAATTAAACTCAGGACATAAACTTAACACTATTTAGTCTTAACTTAACACTATTGAGTCTGCTCCTTACATTATTTAGTTTTGAATTAATACTGACAGTTTGATACTAGCTGTAGTATACTTTTAATACAACGCGTATTAACTGTAAACTTTCGGATTTTTTTTTGGGTGTACCTTTCGAAAAGTGGAAGAAAATCTTAAAATCGGACCACGCATTAAAAAGTTATGAGCAAATAATGGAATGCAAGCGGTGCAAGCAGTTTACTGCTTAACTGAGTAAAGGGTATCAGGTAGTCGGGGCAACCAACTATAGAGTTCTCTCTTGTTTTTTAGTTGTAGCACTCTCACCCAAAAAATCTCACACATCAAAATCCAACTTCATCAAACGCATTCTTCCGGTGCCTTGAATTTTTCATTTCGGTTGCCTTCGGTAACCAGCGACACAACGAAAATTTATTTGCCATTTCCCGCACCTAACTTTGGGTTTTTCAAAAAGGTAACCCATACGTGGAAGTGCTGGCATTTTAGAATTCTTGTCTGCCATTCATATATCGTTATTGGAATTTGAATGGCATTGTATGTTTACTCTGGCAAATGGCCAGCAACATTGTTGTCAAATATTTTGAAAACATGTTTGAAGCATATGATTTCGGTGAGTGGGCAAAAAAAACCCAGAGGACGAGGGATTATCTGAAGAATCTGTCACCGGCACTTACAGCTGTTTCGCAAGTAAACTCTGACTTGACAGCTCTTGAGTTCCCGAATCCTTCGTCACTTTCACTCGACTTGGTATTGACACCCAGTCAATTAAGCCCAATAAATACCGCCAGGATATGCCGATCATGCGCCCGGCCGCAAGACGAAGTAGCCACTAATTTGGCCAAAACTACACTCAGAAAAAAAATCGCCCTGAATTTTAGAAAATCGCCATACTTTTTAAGCCAAAGGCAGCTCGCCTTGCCTTTTAGAAAAAATATTTCTAAAAATTAGAAAAAAAATTTCTTAAATTTAGGGTTAGTTTTTGCAAAATTGAATAAGAAGAAGAAGAAAAAAATCGGGGAATCGGGAGTTATGCCGACTGGGTGGAGTCTGTCGGTGTGGGGTGTTGTTGTTGGGGTTCTCGTTTTTCAACTTATTTTTCTCTCCTCTAATTAAACACATGGATGACGTCACGATGCTTGTACACAAACACACTTTTAATCTTTAATTGTAACTGAAATAATAACTGAAATTATTATATTATTTATTAATGATAAACATAAAAATCAAATAACTTACTATCTTGAGGAAAACATTTTGGTCGCTCGCGGGATTCGAACCCCTTACCTCACAGTTTGCAGTCAAACACTCTACTAGCTGCGCCAGGGAAGCATCACGAGAGGCGCTGTACAAAGTACATTCTCATTCTGTTCTCCTGGGTTCTAGGTTTATACTCTTATTTATCCATTATGTGTGTGTTAGCTTACCTAAATCCTTATTTGTATTAAAGTATACATTTTAATGCGCAAAAAAAAAAAAAAAAGACGCAAAAAATGTCCGCCTCGACGTGGGATCGAACACACGCTTCCGAATATAAGCGTAGAAAACAAATAATCCGCTCGCATTAGACCCCTAGGCTACCGATTGGGCCAATTTTCTAAAATGTAAGGCGATTTTTTCTTAGTTTGAAAGAAAAATTTCTGAATAACAGAAAATTTTTCTAAAAGTGGATAACAAGAGGAGTTGATTTAATCAGGGTAAGTTTTTCTTATTATTTAGAAAAATATTTCTGAAAAATAGAAATATTTTCTGAATTTCAAGGCGATTTTCAAAGTATGGCGATTTTCTAAAATTTAGGGCGATTTTTTTTCTGAGTGTAGAGCAATTAGTCAATTAATTGGGTCCCGAAAGGCGCAAAGCCAACCGCTGTGTGGGCTAAGCGAGCAAATTAAGCATTTATTGGACAGGAAAAAAAGGCCGCCACAAATTGGCTAACGAATGGGTCAAAGAACTGCACACAAAAAATAACAGTACAAAGCCAAAAATGGCAAAAAGGTTAACCAGATAAAAAAAGGGGGAAATAAGTTAAATGTTTGAAGCAACGAAGAGCTTTATGCTCTATAAATAAAAACTTCCAAATTTTACAGTAAGTGATTTCAGTGGTTTTACGATTTTTTGGAAGACCTCGTCATAATTTTTTTCTCTTGCTGTGTCATAGGATTAATTGAATTAATGGATTTCACATCCATAGCGTTAACTGCGTTGCAAAATTCAAGGCGAAACTATAGAACTCTCTCAAAACGCTGGGTAAACAAGGATGACTAAAAAACAAAAGGGCACTGCCGACTCGTAAACCAAAGCAAATATTTTTTCTGGGCCCGCAGCACAAACAGGACAAAAGGACATGGTAGTAAAAAAAAAACACCGAACCCACCGCCAGACACGTGGACCTGATGGGTGTGTCCCGTGCGTCTCAAGGATGACAATTCCAATTCTCAGGTCCCAATAAATCTCATATTTCACTTGCTTTTCAACTGTTTACCTTTTGCTTAGTTGGTAGGCGACGCTTTTCGGGGCCTGAAATTCAATGCTAATTTTTCACTATATGTGGGCGGACGCAATGCAATGCAAACAAAAGGACGCCAGGTGAATTTGACTGCCAGCCAGCCCGCCTATTAGCCAAATTGGCCCCAATGAAGCGTTAAGTGTCGCGCCTACGTGTACTTCTCGATTCGATTGCTCAAATGATTGATGGAACTCAAACGGAAAAACTCGCTTTCAATCAGCAGAGCTGATATACCGAGAAAAATGTACTTGAAACTGCACAGAAAAAAATATTAGGGCACATGTTCCTTGAATTAAGAACTATTCTTCCTTACATGCGATTCAGCACAAAAGGTTTTTATTCTTAAAACAAAATTCTAAGAAAATAAAAGTTAAATGGACTAGTCTACTATTTGTTAAAACAAATATTGTAAATACCGCCAATTCAGGCACACTGAAAACATTTTTAAAAACAAATTTCGTTTTATTTCTAAAATTTGTTTTTTAATACTTAAAAGTAAAAAACCCTACAACCTTATTCGTTATTTTCGATGACTTCTCTTTTAAAATTCGATGATAAATCAATCTTAAAGACCATCAGTTGTAATGGTCTTAGGGAAAAGCAAAACAATCCTTTAGAAATTTTTCGACGTATTATAATATTCTTTCAAGTGTACCTGCGAATTGTCAGCAATTTCGTTTGACAACAATTTCGTTTGAGCGATGGGAACCACGACGTTGATGCCAGCGTCAACCAGATGGCACAGATGGCTAGCGGCTGGGAAATTATGCACGAATTCCGCTGGCAGGCAAACCAAATGATTTAGAGGATCCAGTGAAGTTGGCGGAATGTACGCTGTGCAACGTGCGGTGAACAATATTGCAAAATGGCAACGAACATTGAGCCTCGAGGGGTAGACGACATAAATTTTGAAACAGACAGCGAGTTCTAAGCTGTAAATAGACGTTTTGTACTCGGCGGTTGGCATATTGAAAGAAACAAATCATTGTGTAATAGCCCTCCCCTGGATGAGAGGGAACACCAGAAGGCAGTTCCTCGGGAAAAGGCAGCCAGATGTTCCTCAAGAAGCTCCGCAAGTCGATTCTGGCATTGCAGACCTCTAATGAATAGACAAATTACGGCAGAAGTATTACCTAAATTTTAGCATTCGCTGAAAGTGAGAGCTCTCTCTAAAGGGCATTCTATTTAAAGCTTTTCTTGGTAATTAATTAAGTTCGATATTATGGCCGGCAGTCATCAATACAGAAGACGCCCTTTGATGTAACTGGGAAGCAGATGTGAAGTCAAATTGAAATCGACTAAGCTCATGGAAATCTCCATGTGTCAGCATGGGGCCGCAACAGGAAGTGTCCAAGAATATAGTAAAGTGCAAATACCATATGCATGGAAATAGTTTGAGCCAAAGGATGCCGATGGGCAAAGCACTCACTAAAGCTGCGGATTTAACTTGCTTGGAATATGCAGGGGAAACTTTAAAATTAAACATTCACTTTGGTTTATGCAACTTTACAAGCTTTTGTTTCTTTTCTATTCTTTTCATTTTGTTACGACATATTAAAAACAAATGAAATAATATTTAAAATTATTCCACATGTATAAAAAAGTAACATGAAAACGTAGTTATACAACTGGAAAAATTCTATGTTACGTTTTAAAGTATAAAAACCAACATGAAATACATTTCCTCGAGAATTAATTATACTTTCATAACAATTTCGTGTATGAGTAGCATCAAAGGCCAGACATCATCATCATCGGCAGTTGATTGAAAATTTACGAGCTATTACACTTTGATCCACTTGACACACACACGGGCGCCAAAAACCTATGAACGAATTGAGAGGGGCATATAAAGTAAATAGCAAAAGCAAATAAATTGAATGGTCTGGTCAAGCAGGACAGCTTTTACGGTTATGGCGGCCATTCGGGGGATTTTCCAGGGCGCTTCCTGCGGTGTTTACTGTCCAAAGGCACCTGGACCCAAGTGGCCAGTCGACAAATAGAATGGCCGATCAATAGATTATGGGTTTGCCTCGCTACTTAAGAAGGCATAAATAATGAATTAAGAAGACAATGTATTTAGCAATTAAATTGAGAAACAATACACCATTACGGATCAACCCTTTCGCGGTTTTTTTTATCCCCATAGAAAATGTAATCAAATCACTAAATATAACGTGGGCGAATAAATCGCGCCGATGGGGGAAAATTTAAATTTATTTTCGGAAATACTTTTGGGCACAGATTCTGTAATGCAGATATAGAAAAAAAAACGTCTGGGCATTGAATTACTTGATGAACAATTTTGATTTTGCCAGTTGGTGATTAACATAATTTCAATGGTTGTGTAATACATTTTGATGAATGCCAACACTTCAAATTATGTAAATTGAAGGCAGCCGCTAGAAATTACGACAAAACCCACTGATGATGATTGCATACCTAAGGACATAGAGTGGGAATTACACTTGCTCTTTAAAGTGTTTTGAACTTTAATGGGAGGCTGACTAGCCAGCTGGTTCTACTAGAATACTACTAAATACGGGTAAACAGTTGGATGGACCTTAATGGACGATAATGCGCTTATGGACTTCCATTTTTGGTTAATTGTGATTGAAACAAATGGGATTGCCTTGCCCGAAATTAGCCAGGCCAAATGGCTACCCACATCTGTTCGCAGAGATTAATTCGAGCGTCCTGGAACATTTCAGATTGAACATTTCGGACATGAAAATATGCAGGCAGTTCGGAATTTGCCCGGTTGAGAGGTTTTCACCCCAGGGAAAGTGGAAAATAAATGCACAAGACTATGCGAAAATAGTTTACCCCTTCAAAAGGGTCCCGGGGGCAGAAAAGGAGTTTGGCCGAGCGTAAAATGCCGAGAAGTATGCCGAGATTAAAGAAGCAGACGAGCAGAGAAGAGAAGGTCAGCCAGCTCTGGTTGTTTAGAGCATAAACCTATCGGTTCAGCTGGATATTAATTCCATTATATTTCTGGCCAAGCGAATTATGCAAATTAAAACGGGATTCTCTTGTTTTCCGTGCTAACCCGTAGATTATATTATCAGGGGAAATGAGGTTTTAAGTTGCACCGGTGCTTTGGAGAAGCCATTTAAATTCCAAGTTTCTATTTTGTTTTCAAAAATATATTCGACGACTCGACAACTCAACAACTAATTTCCCCAGCGCTCTGCGTGACATGCAAATGGATTAAGTCCACTTTTTCCGCAATTTTGTTTGGAATTTAATTACTTTCAGCTTTTGGCAAAGAGTTTTGGCGATGCTGAGACAAAAACGCCACACAAATTGAATTTGGTCCAAACAAGATTAAAGCTAGTTGGGGTTGCAACGTGGCGTATACTCAATTTTATACACACATTTCGTATACGCCACGTTGGCGTAACCACAAACAAAAACCAATTGAATTGGAACCAACCAGCGCAATAATAATAAAAACATGTTCTCCACATTCGCAGGAACAACTGGCCCTCTTCAACTACTGGGACTCGATTGTCGTTTATGCGGTGCCCTTCACCACCATCGCCGTTCTGAACACCTGTACAGGTTGCACGGTGTGGAAATTCGCCACCGTTCGCCGAACGCTGACCATGCACAAGATGTGAGTACTAAACCCCGGGATATTCGCTATTCGACTCATTGATTTTTGACAGGAAATCGCACTAAGGCGATTAGCATGGCTCGCCCTGGAGAAACATTTTCATTATTTGTCTAAGTGCTTCTGGGATTACATTTAAATTGTTGCACATGCCTATGCCGAAGGAAAATCTTAAAACACTTGTAAACTTAAGTAGCCGTGAGCTGATTTTGTTAGAATGTGAATATGAAGTTAGGAAAGGGTTATGTTGTTGTATTAATTTCATTTAATTTGAAACATGCGTTTATTCACGCCGCTATTCAAACAAAAAGCTAACTAAATAGCAATTCCTAATAAATGTAATTTCAAATAATCTTATTATAGGCACAGTAATCCAAGCGTTTAATTTAAATGGTTGATTTAAATTATTTAAATAAAGAAATATAAATTGAGGAGAAATGATAAGAAGTTTTTAGCCAAGTAAAATATTTAAGCTACAAATTACTTTACATATTGCATTGCTAAAATTAGGGTTCTTTAAAATATGCCTTTTTGTGAATATATGTATTTATTAAATATTATTTAAAGGTTCAGCATTTTCTTGATTAATTTTCTTTGTTGAAAATGTTCAAGTGTCATCTTTTGGTTCATGTTCATCCAAAACCCCAAATATAATTGGATGTTTCTTCTGCTTTCTCATTCAGGAAACCTCAAACAAACAGCATGCCCTCGAACTCATCGAACTCTTCCGGAGGAGCGTCTTCTGCAGTGACCTCTTACCGCATTTCGGCATCGCTGAAGCGCCAAAAGTCAACGGGAACGCATCCAAGCGGACAGCACAATGTTGCCATCAGGCAGCCGGATGAGCAGGAACAACAGCAGCCGCAGCAGCAGCAAATAAACAATTGCCAACACCACTGTGCGATCACACAGAAACCAGGTGAGTTTTCATTCGGAAAATGTCAGTGCTTCGGTTACTTGACATCCAAGGCGGGAAACTCTTTCTTCGGTGACATTTGCTGGAAAACTTGGCACAAGAAAAGCAAGCTCAAACTTTCTCTAAAGCCATTTAAGTTGACTCGTGAATCTGTGAATTTGTTTGCAGCCATTTTCCAGCCGCGTCTGACATTAAAAATGACAAAACAAAAGATGATGAAAGCAGCTGGGAAAATGTATGAGCAACTTTCTGACAGCTGCAGTCTCAGCCAAGTTTGCGACACTGACAAATTGTCAAACAATTTGCAAACTATTACAATTATAAATTCCAACTAATTATGAAGTCAACGGGAGTGTGAAGGATGCGTCTCATCTTAACTCCTTTCCTGTTTTCCTTTATTTATTTACTTTCTTTCAGCACGCCGCAAGGTACAAAACTCATCGCAGATCAAGGTTACCAAAATGCTGCTAATTGTCTCAACGGTTTTTGTCTGCCTCAACTTGCCCAGCTGCCTGCTGCGCATTGAAGCCTATTGGGAGGTAAGTAATGCAAACATAATGGCGCTCTTCTCGGCCAATCGGTTGAGTTGAAACCCTCCTCTTCTACTATATTGAGACAAGCACAAAGACAGTGCATTGTGATGCCCAGAACAATGATGGGACTCTACTTGGGCTTGACCCAAGTAATTGGATCAGCAGCCCTTGGCAAGCTTCTAAATTTAGTGCGGTTGGTTAAGTAAACAGAGCAAATATACACGGAACAAAATGGGATTCAACTTTGAACGGATTTTAAATATATTATTATTCATTTTTAATAATACTTGTCGAAATGTAAAAAAAAATTTTAAATCGGACCATTCATTAATATGTTATGAGATATAATGCATAGATCGATAGATCTCTTTCACATTTAACCATCTTCCTGTTTTTTTTTTGCATTGCAAAGTGTTCAAATATTTTTTTTACAGTGCATACTTCTTTGATGCCTGCCCAAAACAATGCGGAATAAGTAGTCTTATAACTTCGACCGTCAGCTGTCCGTTACTAATTATCTGCCCACAAATGCGGGAGATGGCGTTGAAACTCGTTTCAATTCCTGATCCTGCTCATATCTGAACTGGGCAGGACAACAGTCGTAAAGTTGTCATGACAACATAAACTATTTCGGATGCTTCGGCTCTTGGGGGCCACCTCCTGCTCCCCAGTTGAAATCCTTCGACTTCCCGCTCGCTTACATGTAGTACATCGCACATACATACATACATCAAAGGGCAAAACATTTTAATATCCTCGCCAAGTGAGCACAGACCGGTTGCCGTGGTGAAAGACACATAGGTGTTAATTAGGCTTTAATTAGTTTGTGCACTTTGGTGCTAAATCGTAAAAATAAAATCAGTTTCTTGTTACAATAAATGGGCCAGGTGTCAACTGCAAGGGTAATCATAAAATGATTATCGCAAAATAGCATGAGTTGTATATTTTTAGCATTTCCAACAAAGGGAAACTATAAAAATGATATTCCTATTCAAATTACATTCAATGCCAGTTAATTAAGCTGAAACTGATAATGACATCATTTTTTAAAATTGAAAATGATGGTTTTCCTTTGAAAATACACCTGTGTAATGCATCGTGTGTATACAAGTTAATTAAATTTGCCTTTGTCCACAAACATTTTCATGGTAATTACTCTTTTATTTTTACAAGTTGGGTTTCTGAAAATTCTGCGAAATAGGGGTATTCTAAATTACACAGAATTTAATACATGCCTTCAGCTGTCAACATTGTGACATAATTTTTTGTGTGCAAAACGAATCGTTAAAGCTGCCATATAAATGAATAGATTTTATAGAAACAGAGAACAAAAAGTGAGGACTTAAAAATGCCCTATAAAACATCAAGAGGCACATTTTAATACAAATTTTTAGATTATTGCAAAAACCCATCATGATTTTCATAAATGGATATATAGAAATTGATTTTTACACCCAAGTTCACATGTCAATTTAAAAATCAAATTTCCATTGCGACACAAAATTAATTGAGTGGAAAAGGAAGGACGACGGATGACGGACAAGAGCTGAATTATTATTCGGCCTTTTCCTCGAAGATCAACAGGTCAACAAGGGCGGCACGTGCCCATTACACATGGGTTTCTGGGGCGAAAGGGAGAGGTGTCTTGTTCCAGAAATTATTTAGCCATTAGTGAGTTATGTAAAATTTCGCATTAATAGTATCGATATCCATATTAGGAGCTCAAAGGCCCAAGGCAAGCTGTTAATGCCGAGAGCTGTTGCCACGACAACGTGCAGCTTCCTAATTGGCAGACGAAATTCTTATTAATGCCGCCTCCTTCCTTTTTTGTTATTCACTCATCCACAGACGGAATCGGCCAGAAACGAGAATTCAACAATTGCCCTTCAATATATTTTTCACGCTTTCTTCATCACAAATTTCGGCATCAATTTCGTGCTTTACTGCGTCAGCGGACAGAATTTCCGGTAAGTAATCCGGCACAAATTACCCCAATAACGCATGTTTATGGGACTGTTTAAATACATTTTATTCTTTCCATTCTCGTTCATTTTCTTCCGAATTCACAGCAAAGCCGTATTGAGCATCTTCAGGAGGGTTTCATCCGCCCAACGGGAGGCAGGAAACACCCAAGTGACAGGTGAGTGGGGGAGGGGATTTTTCTCCAATAATAAGGGCACATAATGCATTCAAAGCAGCATGTGGAAATTTCATATGACAAATGCGATTTTATGTGCTCAAAAAGCTTGAAAATTTAATTTGTTGTCTTGGAAAAGATGTCTTGATACATTTAATAACCATAAACTGTCTGCATGGCTGGTTTTCGAAATAATTTAATCTCAAGAAGTCCATTTAATATTTGGAAATATCAAAGACTAGTTGGTTTTTATGAATATACATCTAAATCTGCATCTAGACATTTTAAATGGATTATGTCCAATTATTTCCGACTTAACTGAGATTAAAATATTATATGTATAAATAAATGGTTTACCAAAAACTCTTATGGTACATAACCAAAAGACTTACTTTCACATGGCACAAAACACAATTTGCTCAAGAAGCTTTTAAATTTCAAATGCAAATACTTTTTTCAAATATTTATTTCGATAACACAAAAGGCAGAACATTTCCTTGGGTTGAGAGTAAAACTTTTGCAACTTCAGTGGCTCCTGGCAGCCAAAACTCGGAACTTTACTGGTCTTAACTAAACTTGAGAGAAAATTTAAAGCTGGCCAAAGCTAGTACAAAATGCCAACAGGGCTGCGGTTTCTATGACTGCACTTGACATCTGCACTTGGAAGAAATTACGCAGCGCGGTTCTATTTAAATTTGGTGCCTTCTTTTTAGTTTTTAGTTGCTCGTCTTAAAATACTCAATTGAATGGGCTGATAATACTATTATCATAATAGAACTTAAAGGAAAAATCGATATTGACAAAATATCGACAATTTTCAAGCTCTAGCTGATATCAAAAAATCTAAAATATTTTTGTTGATTATTACAAGGGACCCCCAGTTAAATTGGACGCCTTGCTGATTAGAGAAGCTTTGACATCCAGCTATGCATATTAAACATTTTCAACGCTCCAGTCGGTCGGCTGACTCTTCAAGCTGGACAAAAACCCGGATAAACTCTGCTCAACCCGGCACAAACAGATGTCTATAGCAGAGATTCTTTCGGATTAAAGTGACCACTCAAGTTTCTTCTCTGGAATTAAATCCCAGCAGGCACTGCATTTTTCCTCTGCCAAAAGCCGTAGCACTAATTGTTGTTTTGTTGCTGTTGCTGCTGCAGAGTCGGGGAAAACTTTTCCTATAAACGCTCTGACAGTGGAGGCAAACAAATCAGCATCTGACGTCGTGCTTTCTGTTAATGAAAAGCGGTTAGCAATGTCACCGGGGAAAAGCAGCAGCAGGGAAAGCGGGAAATTCGGAGGGCCGAAAGAAGCCGGATGTAAGCGTTAATCGGGAATGAAAAAGGTTTATTAAGTGCACAGGAAAAAAATAGCTCTTAAGATATATTTTCTTTAATTTTAAGAAATTATTCAGTTTGAAGAACTTGACTTCCCTGGGTCAATTTCAATCTTTAGGCGATTAACCAGGTCTTTAAGTCATGAATGCAAATCGTAATTGAATTGCTCAGTTTGGTTTTGAATGCGAAGCCAGAGCAATTGAAGCATGCAATTTGGTAGACAAGAGAGTAAACTGGGGCAAATGCTAATCGAGTGCTAAATGATTTTCCATTACGCTCCTGGGTTTTCTTGGAACTTTTTCAAGCGTTCAACGAAAGCTGAATGAAATGCCTTCAGGCTAACAAACTTAAAGCCTTTCGGCAATAAATGTAATTCAGTCCATGGCTTCAATTTAACCAAATCAATGTTGTTTAGAAATTATTCATGAATATTAGTTTAAAAAATGTATTATGTTACATGTTGAAAACTCTACCTGAAAAGGAAGTATAGTTTTGTGGCTTAATATGGATTCAATATAAATTTAAATTCATTCTTTTATGGCTTAAGTTGGCTTTTCTACTCGGTCCCTAAGCAGACAACGGGATTTTCCCTCCCCCTTTTCACTCAACCATCATTCACCTGCCGTAAAATTTAGTTTTACGATTTTCCGGCTTACCTTTGGGGCACATCAATTTTTAATTTCTTACTAAAGCCAAGAGCATTTTTGAACAGGCATTTTTCTTCGAACCTCTGGTGGCATATTGGAAGCCATAAAAATGTCAGGGAGCATATTTATTTTACAGTATGGTTTTCCACTTCTTAATTAAAAGTGTTTGCCAATTCGTTAAAAGCGGCGAATAGAGCAACCGGAAAATTCAAGCCAGTTTCAGCAATTGCGCCACACAAATCCTGTCAACGCGCCCAAGAACAAAACCCGGGGTTACGCTACAATTCAAATGGAAATGAAAATGAAAAGGGAAAACTGGGGAGAGTGAAAGGAAAAACGAAACGAAAGCTTCAGCTGACGGCAAGGATTCTACGGTAGAGGCTGCGAGCGACAGAGGATCAAACGGGATGAAGGAGTGTGCTCCATGCAAATATTGACACCATGCAAATACAAGAGGTGTCCTTGTTTTGTTTGCATGCCTGGAAGGGAAAACAGGAAGGGAAAGATTTTCACTTTAGCAACAATTGCAATTACATTTAACACTGTCAGGAACGGAAGAGATTTTAAAATGCTTACATTACGCTTTCTTATTTATCGCTGTCTCTCATGAATATTAGCCTGAAGCAGACACCTTAAATGTCTTTAAAAGTTAAATCGTTTCATTGATAGGAATTCTAAGTTATTCCGACTTGAATTTCAAATTTCCTTGTCTTTTATTTTATAAGTCCATAATAAACGTAGTAAATAAATTATCTATCGATTCTTTAATTCGTATTCAATTCAAATCGAGTGAAGTTCGAAAATTTCCACATTTCACACTAATTAATCCGTCAATCCAATTTCCATGCTAAAAATGCCTTTATTGAACTCGAAAATCGGTCTGGATAATCCGAAAATCAAACACCGGCAGTTAATGAGAAAAGCGTTGCGTTCGCACATCGGTTGCCCAGCCAATCCAGCCAATCCCGCCTAATCACGGCCTGCGGCAAGTGCGAAGGTTCAGTTTCGCAAATACATTTTCCTTTTTTTTCGCGCAGCATTACTCATACGCAATGTGGTACGTGCGCTGAATGCATTGGCAATTGGCGCGCCTCTCGGGATCCGCCCGCTGCCTCATTACGGTGTTGCTTATTGGCCATAAATTACCAAGCCATCCAGGATGCCTCGTGGTAAGGGCCAAAACCTATGCCCTCCGGAATTTTCCTGGGCGAGTCAATCAGTGCTTTGCTCTGGAAAAAACAGGCCATTCGCTGTCCTTTATTCAAGCTTAGAAAAGAAACTAGAAATGCTGCATTGACTTTACTTGGATTTAAAGTGATTTGGATTAGAAGTTTGCTTATAAAGTGTGTGAATGAATTTATGAATTTTAAAGAAAGGTTCTGCTTTCAATATCATAATTCTGTTATATCAACTTTAGCAAATTAACTTATTATTTTTAATATTTTCCAATGACTTTACTTGCTTGCCTATAAAGTGCGTGAATGAACTTATGAATTTTAGAGGAAGTTTCCGCTTTTAATACCATGATTCTGTTATAACAACTTAAGCATCTTAACTTCTTTATGGTTAAGACGTATTTCAGAGTACTTTTTCCAAACATCTTAAGCTAGAAAAACTAACGACTATCATCTGTTCGTGACCTCTCACTGCTGCACTGTGTTAACTGGGACTCATTTATAATGATTTATCTCACAAGAAGCTTAAGTTTGACCAGGAAATGATTGTGCTAGGTCAGAATATCAAGTGGATGGCCCAATGCAGCAACCTTATACACTTGAAGACCCCCAAAATTTAAGCATTCTTACAAATTTTCGACGCTCTGTCTATTCATTCACAAAACAACTCAACTGAACAATTCACTTAGGATTTCGATGGCTTCCGTTTGAAAGTGGCGGTGGAAAGATGACGCGGGTAGTCTCTGTTCTTTTGTGGCTGACTGTATAATTTATTTAATAACTTACTGGAAGAGGAATAAAGAAAGCGACTCGCACAAAAGCCAAGGAAGCATCAGGCATGGTTCAAGGACAGTCGAAGAACGTCATCATTAATCTTTCCAGGCCACAAATATCCACACATGGCAATCAACAAAAATTTTGAGGCAAATCCATAGGGGGATGGAATCCTTCTCAAGGAGCTGAAGTGGCAAAATGCTATTTATACATCTTCTTTGTTGACTTGCCGGAAAGACATTTAAAATAATTAAAAGGAAACAAAGTGTGTCGCACGGCAGGCGGATGAATAAAAGTTTAATTTGAGGTGAATTTCAATGCGTCCCGAAAATACAATCGCCTTTGAAGGATAGCCATAATTGCCGAGCGCAAAGATCATAAAGGAACAAATGCAAACAAGACAGACAAACATTGTGTTCATTGAAAAATGCCGCTGGCCCGAATTTATTGGCACTTTTTTCCAGCTTTGTATGCTTTTTTGAACACGGATGATTGATTAGCTCAGATTGCCATGAAACACAATATGTCGGCAGAAAATAAAGACGAGACCAAACGAAATGAATATGCTTCTGCGCTGTTCTTTGTTAAATTAGCTAACAAAAACCCACTGAATGCTTACGACTCGGTTGGTTTTCAGGGGGTTTAAATCCGATTTGTTCGGTATTTGAATCCTGACATTTCGCTCTATCGACTGGCCAATAAATTGGCCCCCAAATAAGCCCGAAAGCCATCTGAGCAGCCATTGAAAACCCCAAAGTACCGAATTTATAGTCTACTTTTGTGCGCCCTGCTGGGATTTCGATACGACTGACATCACATAAATCGCGGCTTTGTTATTTTCAGGTGAAAAAAAGGGATAGAAAAATGTCGCCAAATGACACACAAAAAACATGAGTAAATAAGGATTTAGTATAACAATTAATTGACGATTTGCCTTGATACAAAAAAAAACATATATCATATGAAATGTCGACCATTTATTTTAGGCTTTGGAATGCTGTTTTTATGCCACATAATCCCAAAAAAGCATTGGGGCTTTTGGATCTTAAGCCTTTAATTCCGGTAGTCAATTTTTTTAGATACAATATAAAAATCCGAAAAAATTTAACTTAAATTCCTTTTAACTGTAGTTATTTTTATGGCGTGGAGGAACCAGTTGAAACCCAAACTATTCCCTTGCAATTCGTAATTATGTTTCATTACTTAACCTTGCCATTTACACTCCATATAGAAATCAACTTCAAGAACTTTCGCTATGGCAATTCGAATGCCAGAGAATGAAAATAAATTAACATACATAAGTACACGTGGATGCAAACATAATTGTTCAAATTTACAACCTTTTCGCATGTTAACCGCGCTGTTTGGTTTTTTTCTTTTCAGTTTCTGAATATTGTCGTAATACCGGCACATCCACCCGCCGTCGGATGATGACGCAGCATTGTTGGAACGAAATGCACGAGTTGCATCCACTCAAGTGAACTGCAGAGCTTACAGAGTAATAATAAACTTAGCGGCTCCAAAGGCCAAGGAAAAATGGGAGATTGCGAAATACGCCGCGGGATAAGCAGGAATTTCGTTTTTAATTAGATTTCAGCAAACATAAATGTAAGAGGAGAATCGAAACGAGAAACGAAAAACAAAAGCGAAGTATTTGTTTGTGATGTAAAGGCCAAGCAAAATGGAATGAAAAGGAAAAATCAAAATTAAGATTGTATTGTATACACCGAATTACATTTATATAAGTGTTTAACTAACCATGGTAGAAATAAAATAATTAAATTTTCTTTTGCTTCCGAAACTGTACGCATATTTAGAAGGCAGTTAAATAGAAACCAATCCAATTCAAATCCGCACGCTAACTTAATTGAAACCGAACCACAGAAACACAATTTGAAAACGTCAAACGTAAACCCCAAACAGATTAAATTAATAAAAATATATTGCTGTCTAACCAGCCGACGCGAAAATGTATACATGTAATAAATGTTAATTTCGTTAAATGAAAAGCCGAAGAGAGAGTGTTTTGATTGGATTCGCCAGTTCGCCACAGCAAGCATTTAAATCATTTTCCAATCAACCAACTTTAAACAGTATTTTTTTTGCCAAATTATACGGCTGAATCCCAAACTCATCCGGAACTGCTGACCCAATGTCGGGGATTTATTATTATCTTTTTAACTTTACAGGACTAAGCTTGTATTGCAGCATCCTCTCGGCAAAGGGCAACAAAAAACTTCATCAGCTTAGTGTAAAGGCAGAAAAAAGGTGAAAAGACTGCTTCTATGTGGGCGGATAATATTTTTTTGGGTAAACAGCTTCCCATCGAGCAGGGTCGACTAACCTTACAAAGGCCGATGAAAAAGTTCAAGTGCAAGCACTGAAATTGTTCTAATTACGAAAATAGTAGAGCAAGGGCCTTCTAAGAAGTAGAAAACAATTTTGAAGGTTCAATCTTGTAGACAAATACCTTTGAGGATTAGCCGTAAGCTCTGGGGAATTAAAAAGACACTCAGAAAAGGGAAATTTCTTAGCTCGTTCAAACGTTACATGTAAACAAACTTCGGCTTAATGGGAAAACATCGAATATGCGAACGATTTTCGCATACAAAGCTTGTTAAAGCTTCTTATGTAATGCAATAAAAATTCTACAGCCACACCCAAGGTATAAAAATAACAATAACATCACGGTAGGTATATGAAATTAAAATGCAAAAATTTAAGCACCAGCAAACAAGGAGAATAAACAACACTTGCCGCATTGGGAAATTTTACCGAATGAAAATGGTAAGGTGAAAGGTGAAGTAAGTATTTTTACGGGGGGTGTCAATGTCATGTGAGCTTGTTTTCGCCCTTTTATAAGTAGCTCAGCCTCTGACGGATTGCAAGAACAATGGGGATTAGGAAGTGCGGAGAGCTGATTTAATTTCAGCTACATTTTCCCTCAAAGAGGTTTCATTATTTAATGCTTGTGCATTGCGGTTAGCCCGTAATCCGTAAATTGCTTAGATCAAAATGTAGACATTTATGATCTCATCATTTAACTCAAGATTTTCTAAAGGGAATAATAAACACTAACAAATAAATAATGGAAAAGTACTTGAAAACATTAAATGTAAAATTGTCAACAATTCGATTTTAAAATCGACAATTGTCAATTGTCAACAATTCGATTTAAAAATCGATTACATCGATTTTTTTTTATGGGAATCGATGCATCCTTAATGAAGGAAATATTATTTTAAAGTGATATAACTCAAATTAAGAATGAATTATAAATCTTAATTTGAAATCTATATTTCTTGCTTTCTCTTCACTTTTTAAATCCTATTACTTTTTTTAAATTTTTTTGTTTTTGATTTCAAATCGATTTTATCGATATTTTTCAGAATTCAATCGAAAATAATCGTTTCCCAGAAAGTAGAATCTTTTACAGGGGCATAATATTGCAAAACTGGTAAGAGACACTGCAACATTATGGAAATCAATAGCCGCCTGGAGATTCCCCAGTTCCACTAAAGAGTTCTTCTTGTCACTTAATTTTCACTTTATTGCCATCACCCCGCGTTAGTTCGCGAGTCAGTAGGGAGGAAAACTCATACCTTTCTCGTTGTCGCTGTGCAGAGTGCCCACCACGCTGCCAAAGAATCGCTTGTCCAGGATTTGCAGCAATTGCAGCGCCGTCGCATGCACTTCCACTCGAGGACAGCCCGTCATCAGGAGGGTCACGGTTATCACGGATGTGTAATGGTCGCACGGGTATTCCCTGTAATTAAAAAGGTGGAAGGAAAACCAGGTCCTTAAAAGAAAAGTTAAAAGTATACAAAGTAACCTAATGAGGTTGTTGGCTTGTGGTTCTGCGGTTCTGTGTTCAAAATAATGCCGGAATTGTTCAACACATCAGCAAACAGCACATGCCAAGAATCAACAGTTGCTGCTCCACCTGCACTGCCAGGTAACCAGAAAAGCCATCACCCCATCCAAAGCCCGACAGATCCATTAAAATGTCGTAGCCCACTTTCAGCTCCTTGTTTGCACACATGCATTTTTACCCCCGCTTCGGGGGGTTGGGGGTTGGGGGGTTGGCACTTTCGGACAAGACCAGCCACCCACTTTACCCAACGCTTGCATTGAATTGAATAAGTTACGCAAATCGATTTTCGCTTTGCATCACCGCAAACACAAGTCTTCGGCGCTACAAAGTATGCAGTGGTTTTTCTTTTTTCCTCATCTTCTAGATGGGGTTTGAAAGAATACAGAAAGTGGAAAGCAGAACTTATGTGTATAATTTAGAGCCTTTGTATGGTCGTAAAGATCAAAGTTCAAGGACAAATGGCTGGCTATTCAAATAATGCGAATTCCCGGGCGCAAATTGCCTGCGATAAGCAACCGAGACCCAAAACAGTTTAGATACAATCAATCAATTTTCGGGCCAAGTTGCTTTGCCAGCTCCTTCGCTCTGGTCGGCGCCTTTAAACCGGGTCAGCAATTTAAAGAATTTATCACGCTGCCCATTAAAATTAAAATGGTATTCGCTTCGATGTGCCAACAGCATGCCAACGCCACCTGACACAAAAAAACCGGAGAAGCGGAAAATAAAGTTCGGAATGCCACGCGCTGCACAGATGCAGCAGATGTGGTTGGGTCACACTAGAAAAAAGCAAAGGGGATGTCTGTGGTCTCATGACTCGACTATAAGATACTCAGTAGTATCAGTTTTCTGTACAATGAACAACATAAACATACTCAGAGATGAATATAAAGATATATGATATATTGCCCAAAAATATCGAGCTCAATATTATATCGAAAATATCCTAGATTGATATATCGATATTTTAGATAACAAATATCTATTTATATATTATTTTAATAAATGTAATAATGTTAGGAAATCCTTTTAAAAATCAAACAAAGTTCTACGCTGGAAAGGTATCACATTATTAAATGAAAATCTACAATTACAGGGTATCAAAAACCCATAACCATTAGAAACGCACTGCTCTAAGACGCTGTCCAGCCGACAAAGAAATTGGTCGTCTCAAGTGGTTGGGAGGCTTCTATTATGTCTTTGATTTTCGGTTTTTGGAAAAACCACAAAATCACATACTCCCCTGAAGATGAACCGCAAACTAGTGGGCTCTCGTAACTATAGCTCCTGGCTAAAATACCTACGACATCGGCAAATGTCGACAAATGACAAATGGAAAGCTTAAACTGCGGTGAGACAGACGGTTTGAGTTTTAGCATAGGTAATTATTTTCCATTAGAACTGGCACTTAAATATATTATTACCGATGATGGTTGAACAGAAATATCAAATAACGCGAAATTAATTAAAATTGTAAAACATTTTTAGTAATTAGCTAATAGCTATTACATTCAGTAGAAAATCCGTTCTTTTCACACCTGAAAATGAAATCGCCTGTAAAACATTGGTCTCCCGTTTACAATTGCATTAAATGCAATGAGCCATGCATGCTATGCTTCATGTCTCCTACTGTTTATCTAGCAATATATACGGAAAACGCCGCCGTTCGCTGCCATTATGGCCAACAAAAAAAAGGAAAAGGAACAGGAAATAAAAAACGTGCTTGGCCTGAACAAATAGGCTGTCTGCCACTCGTGTGTGTGTACGTAAATTTAAAGAGAACCCATTGTTGGCAGACACGTGAAATGCTACTTAAGAGCACCGGTTTTAAGCGGGAATCACGACCTTTATCCCACCACATCCCAACCTGGATATATGGGCCAGGCGATTACGGCCGCAAGTGGAGTATAAAGTGCCCGACTGTCGAAACAAATTAAAAGGGAACAGGAACGTAAGGCGATTACATATGAGGCTGCGTCACCCATGTTCATGCTTAAAGTGTCATTTCCTTTCACTCACTTGGCGCTGAAGATCGAGGCCAGGGCCAGGAAACAGGCGTCTGCCTCGCGAGGAGTCGACGTATAGCACCGATCTATGACCCACTCCAGAAGTTGTCCCATATCCGGATTCGATTCGAGCAAAAGCACCACCGTATCCCGGGCCAGTTGGTAAATCTGTGAGAATGAGTTTAGCCTTTAAATGCGGTTTAGGTGGGGAGACAAGTAAGTGGTGCCTTTACCTTTTCGTCCTTGGAGGTCAGCAGCAGATCCAGCCACTTGTATATGATGCCTTCGTCTTGCAGATGAGGTGCATAGAAGATGTGACCGCAGCACAGCAGGGCGGACATGGCCTAAAGAGGGAACAAGAATAGACGGAGAAAAATAAGTTGAAAGTTAGATTACAAAATTATTTAAATTATGTTAAATTTATAATGTATCGCCCAGTAATATCTGTTTTTTAATAACTAAATTTAACTAAAATATGTAAAGTAATTCCAATAGATCTATAGATTAGTCCAAAGACGATATAAAAATATTATAAATAGACGATCCAATATGGAAAGCTTTTCTTAGTGCAAAAAACTGGGATAAGACAGAATCCTATGGCGGCTTTTCTACTTGCCTGCAGGGCGCTGAACTGCAGCTTCTCCTCCTCGAGGGTCTGGCCAATCTGCACGGTGATGCCTAGGGGCTTAGAGAAGCTGCCGCACCATGCGGCAAACAAATTGAACAGATTACGCTTGAGGACCCGAGACAGCAGCGTGGCACAGGATTCGACTGAGAGAAATGAACAGGCAATCAGTCGTAGCAGATGGATGCGCCGCCAAAGTTGTGGCGATGACAGCTGCTCCTCTTCGGAGGACTTTCGACGACTTACGTGAGAAGTTCTTAATCATCTTGCGTATGAAATTGCAAAAGTGCGCCTTCACCTCCCGAATGCTCAGATTGTCCTTGTCCGTCTCAGACATTAGATAGGCCACGGCGCCCTCGATGTACTCCACGAAGGTGGGATGCAGCGACATCGTGTCGCGTTCCAGCACGCAGGTGCTGCAAATGGATGAGGGAAAGTTTTTATTTATTTATTTAGAAACATTAGAGAAAATCCACATATAATAAACAAAATATGGTACACACAAAAAAATAACACGTCGCGGTCAAATCGATATGCGCATGGTAAATTTGTCTCTCGCAGATTCTCTGACTTTAAAAAAGAGCGGAAGAAGCAATGTGACAAATTAAATTATGTGAGTGGGAACGAAAAGTACAAACCCTCTCAATTCGAAATAGAGCGAAATAGCGGAGAAACATTACATTTTGAGCACATCAAGTCAAAATTAATACCACATAACGTAAAATCGATCATCGTTTCATGTCAAATTTTTTCTTGCAGTTCAATTAAGGCTACTGAATAAATTATAGGCAAAAGCTGTCTTACCTCACTCCAAACGTTCCGTTCTCGGCAATCTTCTCCAGCACTCGCACCACCTGCAGACGCAGCGCATCCCGTCTCCGCCTCCTGCGCATGTTCTCCTGCTTGCGATCCACCGCCTCGCGTATGTAGACCACCAGCTCCTCCATCAAATCCCTGCCAGAACGCACGCAACCAGGTCAGAGGGGATGCATCAAATTCGAAATAGCTTAGAGACTTACTTGAGCGCATCGTGGTTTATCAGGCCCAAAGCATTCACGGCGGCATCTCGCACATCGACGACCTCGCACCGGAGCAGCGGGACCACCAGCTTGTAGAGGGCGTGCGGGGAGGCGCTGCCCATCGCCGACTTGTCACTGCGATCGGCGTTCAGGGAGTCCGGCGATGAGCTGTAAAACAAATTTACGGCCATGGATTTTAGTGTCAAACAGCAGCGAGCGCTCCGGGGCAGTAATTTCTGTTAATGTCGCTTTCTGGCTTTCTGTGGGTGTTTGCTTGGCAAGGTCATCATTTAGCGAAAGTCCATAAAGTTTACTGCGATTTAAACTGGTCTGTAAAAATTCGCTCACTCGACTGCCTCGAATTCCAGACATTATTTAGCATACAGGGATACAGGGTCACGGTCCCACCTTTTCTTTTTTCTGCAGTGCAACAACGATAAACATTATGAATTTTAAATTCGAAATCTTCTTTCAATTAAAACCCATATTTTTTTTGTTCGCTCTGAATTTTCCCTTTCCCTTTGCGAGGGCCGGTCGCAACGAATAATAATAAATGACAGCAAGCAAATAACAATTTTATATAAATTTTTTTCTGCCGCTGAAAAGCGAACACGAAGCCAAATCAAGCTTTTGCGGGTTTTTGTGGGCCACGGGAATGAGGAATCGGGTGGTTTTGGGCATTGTGGGGAACTGGCTGACATGCGCTATATGAAAAATAAACAAACTTGTCTTCAAATTATTTTCAGCACACTGCAAACAAGGAGGACTGACCGTTTCGGAATCGTATTCCACAGAAAACAAGATAGAAGGAGGCGAGCCAACTGTTTGCCAAATTAAACGGCAGCAACTAACTCAATAAAAATCTGGTCAATGAAAATGGGAAAATATCTTAGGAAATCAAAGTCAAATAAGTTCAAATTCAGCAGGAAATAAATTCAAATATTTATATACATAAATACTTTAAGTGGAAAAAGCAATAAATATTATGTTTGATTTATTGAGTTTTATGGGAGAATTATAATTACAGTTTAGCACTTAAAATTGTTTTAATAAAATGAAAAATATAAAGAAAAAAATTATGCTAGAATAATATACCCTTTGAAACTAAATAAATAAAGGAAACACAGTGAAAAAGGATACTCTCTCGAAATCAAGAATGCAAATTGGTAGGCAAGGATTAAAACTTTTGCAACTAACTCAAAACATTTATAATTACATGCCAAAGCTTAACACACAAAAAACACAGACAGGCAACAGAAATATAATAAACACAGAAATATACTCAGGTTGCATTCAGAACATATTTTTGGGTATTTGTACAACAAATTATAACGTAAATCGAGTTATTGTTTTGCTGGAACTTTTGTTTGGTTTTGGTTTTATTTGCTTTACCCAAGTCGCTTTTGGCGCGCCTCTTTGCGTCCATAGGAGAGTGGCAGCGTGAAGCGCGTGACGATTCCCTCGGGCCCAAACACATTGGATGGTATATTGTCCAGGGAATCGGACAGCGAACGCGAGTCCGACTGATCTTGTAAACTATAAATTACAATCCATATATAGATATTGATAAAGAGCGGGATTTTTTGTGGGTTTTTGAACGACTTGTGATGATTCGATTACGATTTATGTGAGCAATATTTAATGTATGCATTTGCACGGAGATTTCATCATGGCAAATAGTTGGCTCCCAGCTCCCATGGGATGTTCTGTCGGTGTGGAGGTTGACGTGGACTCTACCCATCACGGGCACATGGGTGAAAGGTGGCGGGGTGGAGTCGATGTGGATTTTTTTGTGAAATCCCCATTTTTATTGACATTTCCCGTCGGCCAACATTTACACACTGATTTGATGGAAATGTTTCGAGTAGATTTCATTGCATGTGTGTCGTGTGTTGTGGGTTGCAATATTTCGCAATATAATTCACTTAAATCTAGTTAAATTTTCAACGAACGGTGCCCGAAACTGGATTAACAATGATTTACTACGTGGAAAAACTGGTAGCAAGATAAATATAATATTCAACCAAATACAATTCCAAAAAAGCAATCATAAAGTCCTATTTGTATTTATTGACTTCCAAGAATTTTCGTTTATAATAATTTTTGTAGTGTCAATAAACTGGCATGTCCACTTAAAAAGTTAAATTTTCATTACATTTACCTCTCAAAAAACTAATAAAATTAGAAGAAGTTTTATTAATTTTATTTTGCATATTTAGTCAACATACTTTTTGGAACTAGCAATATGCTTTATCTATATTCCTACACAAAATTGTTTCCAAAGTATTAAATAGACAAACCAGGTTATAGTTTCAATTATGAATAAATTGTCTGTTAATTTATTTACATTGTATTCGCAAGAGGCTTAAATGCAGTTTGATTCCGCCATTCAAAACATTTCATTTCCGATTTACTCCTAACACCCTTTTAATTTAAGCCCTACTCTTTAACCTCTCTTCACTAAAATAATAAACATACTACTATCGCGCTTGGATGATGTGAACAAATATTGACAAAAGTTCCCTACTGTTTGTGTTTATGCAGGCTGATATACGACATTAACTTCTACATAAATGTTATATAAATTTACTGGAGATTTTAGCAAATCCAATCGAGTGCATGCATGTAAACCAATCCAGCTAAGCACACAACGTGTCGTATGAGTAACGCAGATGAAGCAATCACAGATAATGACATATTAAAGCTGATATGCATTGACCATTAAAATGCAAATTGAGTAGGACAAAACACATTTTCAAATATGAAAATATACACACATGCATATATGTTTGTATCTGTTTGGCTGCTTGAACTTTGACACTTGATTTTTAAATTTTGTACACCCACTCTTAATAACAGAGCACAGGTCAATTTTAGTACATGTATAAACACTGCATGCGAATTCGTGCCAAATGAAATTGAATGCGAAATGTTAGTCAAACAGAAGTAATGAAGTGTCTTGTTTGTTTTTGGGGAGGTGTTAGTAATAGGAATCAATAAATGCACAGAGAAAAATAACAAAACCATCAATTTATATCGAAATATAAACAAGTTTGAATGCAATTTGAAAGTTTTGTTATTTTTGACTCTGTAAAAATGATTGTCGAATGCTATGTGTTTCCCTTGCCTCACTTACCTCAAACTCAAATCAGGCGAGGCACAACGAACGGCTACACTGGGAATTTGGGGAACCAATCGCATGGCACATGCCACCTGATTCCTCCAAAGACGCAAGTACGAATCCTTTTGGCTCTCGGTGGGCACTTTCTTGGTGGGCGCCGAACTCCTGAGCAACGAAGCTCGATTGTCGCTCACGGGGCTGCAGTAGTAAAGTAATTGATTGTTATATTTAGAAATGGTTAAGCTACTTTCCACCTACGTGGGATCTATGACACTGTAGAGCGCATTTAGGCGCGTGAAACAAATCGGCCAGGCCTGTGCCACTGCCGAGGGGCACTGCTGCAAGATGCGCTGCCTTTCGAGCAATCCAAACAAGCAAGTGGCCCAGGGATCAAACGGAGGTTGTGGGGAGCTCGTCACCGTTGCCGAGGCATTTGCCGTCGAACTGGACTGTGAAAGATTGAGCGTGGATGTGGAGGACTTTGAGTTGTCTGCAAGGAAAATAAAATTTATTTATTTCCATTACAATGAATAAATTTAAAAGGAATTCCTACCATCTGTTAGCCCAGCCAGCCACACTCCACTGGATCTTTCCGCTATCCACTGCAGGTCAATGCAATTGGCATTCAGAATAGCCGTCTTCTCCGTCTGCGGCAGCATGGGCAGGCACTTCTCCACGATGGCCGGCACACAGCGATCCATGACATCGATGAGCGGTGGCTCCGTTTCCGGTATGCCCAGTGCCCGCATTAGATTCTTCACCTCCTTGAGAATCATGGCGGCCAGCTTGCGCAAATAGGGACGATAGTTGCAGAGGAGCACCAGGGCAAAGCCCTCGACGAAATGAAGCGTTGTGGCCAGTGGAATCTCATTCTTCTTGGCCACATCACTGGCCATATTCAGCACAGTGTGCTGGGTGATGCTCGACATGCCGCTGGAGGTGGTGATGCTGGAGGCAGCACTGCTGGCGGTATTCAGATGCTGCTGCTTGGACAACTGACTGCTGGCGGTGTCCTTGGCCGGAGCTGCTGCAGCCTGCGCCACTGTAGCCTGCACCACAGTTGCAGTTGTGACCACTTTGGGCTGTGCTGTGCTAGCCACATTTGTCCCGCCACTCGGCGGAATAGTGGTGTTATTGCCATTCACATTAATAGCGCAACGCCAGATGTTGAGAAAGTTGAACAGGATGCGCGTGCAGTTCTCCAGCAGCTGCGGATAGGTGTCGGTGACGTCGCGCACCAAAAACTGAGTGTATCCGTGCACGACATCCTGACGCCAATCCGGAAAATCGATCACCAAAGTCGTGAGCGACTGGTGGGTTAGAATGCGCAGCTCCTCGTCCATGTGGACCGTCAGTCGGGAGAGCAGATCCACCAGTTCATGGGCAGTCATTGTATCGGGTATCAGTCGCGGCACGGCGGCCACGCACGTGCGAAAGAGATCGATGCGCGGCTTTCTCTCGCCGGACAGCATCTCGTCGGGCTCCTTGTTTTGGTTCTGCGTATTCGTCATCATGAGTGGCCGACCGTAGTGAACATCCAGAGCCCTCAAAATATCAACGAAAACCCTGCGTACATGAGGGAAATACGTGGACATGCCAATACTCCTCGCTGTGTCATCCGTTAGCATCTTGTTGATGTACGTCTTCTTCACGCGCAGCGTGTTGCCCGAGGGCAGGGCTGGAACCGTCCTGGGCATCGGCGGCTCACCCGCCTTCTGCTGCAGTGAGTCGGCGACGACCAGGAAGGCTCGCAGTCCGATGCTCATGCGTTCCGGATTGAGGATCAGCTTGATGGAACGGCCCACGCACAGCAGGTCGTAGACGATCTCGCGCATGGCAAAGTCTAGGCGCTCCTGGGCGATGAACTGGATGATCTTCACGAAGATATTCAGCGGCGTGTCGCGTGGCACAACTCCCTTGGAGCCCCTGGAAGGTAAAAATAAATTAGTATTTATAAAAAGGATTACAAAAACCAACTCTTACTTGGGAAACAGCGAGTTCACAATGCTCTGAAGACGGGAGTGCGTGGCCGAGTTAGACTCGCACTTGATGCGGATCATGTAAACCCAAAGCAGTCGATACAGCGACTCCAGGGCCACGCGACTCATTTTGGCATCGCGATTCTTGAGGTTACTCAGGCACATGGCCAGGAAGTAGTGCCAGTTGGTCAGGAAGAAGGTCTTCTGCGAGACGCAGAGCAGGCAGGTGACCAGCGGAAAGAGGGCCAAGCGATGCTTAGACTTGGTAGAGGCGTCCAGAGTCTGCACATAGAGCAGCTCCACAAAGTTCTTCACACAGGGAACATTCACCTCGTTCTTAACGGCCTGAAAAGTAAAACATTAGTATTATTTTTCAATGATATATATGCTCTTAACTCACCGCCGCCACAGGAACAAGGATCTCCACAAAGAGTCCTGCCAAAGCATGCTTGATATCCTTATCCTTCACCTCCAAGAAGTACTGACCGCACTCGTGCATAAACTGAAACGAGGCCTCGAACTCCTCGATGGGCACCATCTTGACCCGGAAGAACTTCATGCCCATCAGCAGACTGATGATGCTCTGGGTGGTCGTGGGCGACACCTCCTTGCCCCGCAGTTCCTTCAGTTCACTCATGAACCTCTTGCGCACCGATGCAAAGCGACTTTGGGCCAATACCCCAATGACCTCTGCATACAGATCGGCAATCATGTGGATATTATGCGCATTCGGATTGTTCTGCAGTCCATCCTTGTACTTGAAGTGCTTAAAGGCCAGGTTCTCGATGCTGCGCACCAGATCCTCGTGACCCGGATGATAGGGCAGCTGCTTGAGTATCTCGATGAGAGCCAGGCAGAAAATAAACTCCACAGCCGCCTCCCTACGCTGCAGCTGAAAATCCAGATCCACTGTGGGTTTATTGCTCGACGCCTGGGAATTACTGCCACTGGGCGCAGGTTTCTTCAGGTCGTTTTTGATCTCCATGTCGGACAACTGCCGACGATGCCAGGCGAGCAGCGTGTGCAGCAACGAGGGCAGGCAGTGCTCGGCCACGGAACCCAAGGCCGATAGTAACTGATCGAATTGCTGATCCTCGCCGCGCTGCAGCAGCTTCGAGAGATTCTTATCGGCACTCTCCAGCATCACCAGCTCGATCTTCTTCTCAGCCTGGGCGGTGAAGTCACTAAAAAGGTTGCGCATCACAATCTCACCCGGCCGTGGAGCGGATATCTCCACGCTGGCCACGCTGGCGGCCAAGGCATGCATCTCGGCCTGGGTGTAGCTGGGCAGGACGTTGATGATCGAGCTCCTCGAGTGAGCTCCCCACGGGAGCAGCGACTGCCGCTGGGGAATAATCAGAGCCGGCGGTGAAGCGTAACTCTGGCGACTGGCCGGCAAACTTTGGTAGCTAATCGCCGGCAGTTGCTCTGGCAAATGTTGCTGCTGTTGCTGCTGCTGCTGCTGTTGCTGCTGTTGATATTGCAGTTGCTGTGACTCATACTCTATGCCATACGGATAGTCATCGCCGGGCAGCTGGTAATTAATTGGCGATGTTGTTCCACTCGCGTTGGTGCTGCTCGGACCATTCCGACTGGTCTTCGGCGTGGAAGTGTATTCCGCCGAGTTTATCGAGTGACGCTGCCCGGGCGATCCGCCACTCGGATTGCCGTCCAATTGAGCCGATTCCACGTTATCGACGCTATCGCCGCCAGCCAGGTTTGCCTGATAAGCATCTTCCTGGAAAGCGTTACGCTGGGGGCTCTTTGTTGGCGTCACCACCGCTCCTCCTCCTCCCGCCGCAGTTGCTGATGTTGCTGCTGCTGCTGTTGCTGCTGCTGCTGCTGCTGCTGCTGCGGCAATTGCGGTGTTGCTGTTGCTCGGACTGGCGGTGGAGGGCGAGCCAGCCGGATCGCTCAGGTGCTGCTCATTTGGGTTTTGATTTGTGCCTGGTTAAAAAAAGAACAAAAACCATTATCATTATCGGTTTTACGATTAAACGGATTACACTTATCAGTTATTTATAGGTATGGAATTACATGTTCAGATAGCTGGACGAGTCCCAAAAATGATTCACTAAACGAGTGTGTTTAAAAATCATAACAACACCTGGCATTTGTATATAAAATATAAATTACAGTAAACATCAGTTATAAAAAAAGTAAATAATTTTTTTTTGTTTATATTCCATTTAATTCTTTTTTAAATTATGAATATTCCTATTTTTTTTTTCCACTTCCTAAGATAAAATTAAAAACTTGGCTAGAGAATCAAGAAAACTAAAAATATATGCACGTGTGTTTCAAATCAAAAATGCTATGACATTTATTTATTGTTTTGGCATTCCTACATTTGTCTATAAGCGATATATACTGTATGAGTTTTTGATTTGTGATCTCTTGTTTTATTTGTTTACCCAACCTTGGTTCTAGGACACGCCTATAAAGCGAAATCTGTAAATAGAAATTATCATCAGCGACCATCAACAATTTAATCATCATCAAGTGTGGGGGTGTGGCAAGAAAACACGCCCCAAAAACTCAAATTAGGAAGAGAAACCGAAACGAACTCCCTTTATGGGGCCCAATTCTGGACTTTGGGGCTGTATCGTTTCGGGTTATCATTCAATAAGTTGGTTTTATATCTTAATTGCCTGGAAATAACTGTAAACTTATTATTGCCACATGGCCTGATGGATGGAATGGCATCAACCATCTGTCAAAAGCGTACGCAGTCTGCAGAATATGCAAAATAATAATTACAATTGATGATTTTGTTTTCCTTCTGGCACCCCATATCTGTTTATCGGTACGACGATAAGAACAGAAATCAAATACCACCTAAAAAAAGTTGACTGAAGTGCGTAATATAAGTTTCCCAGAAATATTTATGGCAGGAATGGTTCTTCTAGTAAAATAATGTTGGGAAACATAAATAGGAAGTGTATGATGACGTCAAAAAATAACTTCAATATTTATAAACATTATTTCCGATAAGCTAGCAATTAAAAAATGGATGTATGACGAACTTACGATTTTTTAATGAATTGTAAGCTGTCGCTTATGTATAAGAAACACCCAAAACAAAGGTTACCCGCCTTCTGCCTAACTGGCAAAACCTCAATCTATTATTTAGATCAATTATCATGACTTATTCCTGGACATCCCCCCGGGCCGAAATTCCTTTAAAATCGAATTCAATCAATAGGCCAAGACACGAGTGCCAGTGTCCTTTATGACCAAGTCAAGTACTATTGTATGTGGCCGGTGAATAATAGATATCACTACCAAACGTAATCCAAACGATATGCCGTGTGTCATGCTTCGCAGTCAGCTGTTTGAGCTCCGGCCGAAGGTCTGTTAAAGTTCAGGGTAAAGGTTTCCGTCGCCGTTTTCCGTGAATAATTGATATAGTTGAAGTACAAGGCAATTTAGAAGGCTCACGGGGACAGCAAAGGTTGAATCCAAAACTTTGTAGCGAAAGCCGTGAAATCTGCTCCAAGGAAATTGCCCAAAGACACCGAAGTCCAGGCAACTAAATGACTTGTGCAACCAGAGACGGAATAAATAATGGCTTGGAAAATGTTTGTCATTTCACTAAACACATGTGTGTGAAGAAGAAAATTAAAAAAGTTCCGAACGAAATCTTAAACGAAATGCGAAAACATATGTACCTACAATATGGTATATGCGTCCGTATTATTAATACCGTATTAACACGCTCACCCGAATCGCCTTTCCAAACGGAACGTACGCCTTATAAAAGCTCTCTGGATGTGTCATATAACAACAGCAACAAAAGCGCGAACAACACGATTCCACGCCACTTATAAGATGTTCGACGAACCCGAACAAATATCTCTCTGCCAACCGATTGATCCATCGCACTGGGCCAACACAAATCCAAAATAAAACGTAAAAAGTTTTAAATAAAAACTGCAACAGGGGCAGGAAAATAAGGCTAATATACTGATTGGTCGGGGTTCGACCCAGAGATACCAATTAGTCATCGTTTTCTGGAATTTAAATAATGACCAGGATGGAATTTGTAGTATGGTTATGAAACCTTCTTATCAAAAAGTATTGTGACCCATTATTGGAAGATTTTTTTAATATATTGCACTCTTTATAGAATCTCGTCTATCACACCTTACCTTACCTAGTTTCTTTATTATATTACCTATTAACATTCTAAAACAAAACTATTGTGACCCATTATTATAAGATTTTTTTAATTATTGCACCCTATACAGACCCTCGTCTATCATACCTTACCTATTCCTTTTATTCTATTAACAAATTCGATTTCGTTGGAAAAGATATATATCTATAGTTTGGCGCATGGAAATATTTTTAGGTGCTTTTTTATGTCGCTGTTGAGCATTTTGAGTATGCCATACATTTTCACTTGTTGTTTTTCCCCTTTCCAGAATGCTCTTGTTATTTATTTGAAAATTAGAAAAGCGTCCAAAGAAAGAGGCATGAAAAACGGTTTAACAAATTGATTTATGGTTAATTGATAGGAAATCACGCTTAAATTCAAAAACATTGTGAAAGATAAGAATAATATTGCTGAATAATAAAAATGGGTTGAAAATAATAAACAAAGATTTTTGGCAAGACCCCCAAATACAAAAAAAGAGGCGATAAGTATAGCGATGATAATTCGAAAAATAGGCGTTGCAGCATTAATGAAAAATATTCCCAGAATTTGGCGGAAACTCAAGATAAATGTAAAGCTACAAATCTTAGAGGAATGCCTTTGTTTTGAGTAATGAAAATAATACATTTTAAAGAATCTAACATTCGGTAGCTGAGTAATGGGAATCATAAATCAACTTGTTATTGATTATCAAATTTGTATCTTATCTAAACCATTAATCCATCAACTTGCGCCCTTGAACCCTTATGTAGTTTATTTTCTTGCCGTTCCCATTTCGATTATCTGCCAGCGAGTGACAGCGAAAACAATGACAATTATAAGAATTTCGTAATCACTCCGATAAGATAACTCTATATAGCAAAACCATGTAAACTTTCGATATACTTCATTTTTGTTCCATTCACATAAACTTGAACTTCGACAAACAGTCGAAACCTTCGGATTGTTTATCACATTTTATTTTTATCGTCTGTAAACCAAACATTTCCTGGATACATGTTTTGTCACCCCATTTATTTTTTATTTTTTTATCGCTTTCTTAGTACGCAAAAAGGTTCTTGAGTTTCGAGTCGTAACTAATGTAAAAAAAAAGAAGGAAAACAAACCTTTTAGTTTTTTTGGAGTCCATTGAAAATTCCATAACATGAAAGTGGAGCATATATTTGTAAGGGAATCACAGCTGGGAAAATGATATTCGGGCAGATTTACAATTGTTCTGCCCGACTAGAAAAACAATTGCGATAGCGAGTGTATTTAACACTAATTAACGCGGACAAGTATTGCAATTAGAGGCACGTGATTTGGTACTTCTAAACAGCCGACGAATAATATTTATTAATTGTAGTTTCAATTGTTTATTGTACGGTGTGAGATTGTATTAGATTCGATTAAAAACGGGCTGCTGATAAGATGGTTTGAACTGTGTCACTGGGTCACTTTTCAGGTTTGTTTCACTTTAATTTTACGAGGGGATTATTGATAATCTAAGAGCACTCATTTTCTATGGAACAACCATATTTTTTATAGGTTTTATAATTTTAACAGCCGCTGTGGAGCTTTTACGATTTTTATGCTAATTAGCTAGAAATAATGAGCTCAGCGTTCTGAAATCCAAAACGAAACTTGTACACCTTTTTATTTCTTTATTTATTGGCTGATGTCAAATTACGTTGGCCATTGGAATCGAATTATTTGTGGGACCGATAGAACCGAACATATAGACGGATATATTTTATATAGTGGTATATATAGAAGAGTAGCACACGTTAAGTCCAAAATAAATATTTCGAGCGGACCGCAAAGTGCAAAATGCGAGGCAAACGGCGGACGAATTTCGACTGCGGCGAAAAACGAATCGAAAAAACAAAACGGACGAGCTACAGAAAAAAACAAAAAAAAAATAAAAGAGCGAGCGACGTCAATGGCAGCAGAATAAAAAAAGAACGAACGAAAATCAACAAAAAGTGAGCAACTCGCGCACGCTCGCAAATTGGAAGCTCGAAATCAAAACAAACGATTATTGTCTATTTAAAATTATGATTAACAATTGCGAGAGAGCCGAGCGAAGGGAACAGCTGATTCCCCGTTGCGGCGAAATGAAAATCAGCTGAGCTCTTTCAAGAACAACACTCATACGCCGCGTTGTACGGGAAATGAGCGATGATTAGGACCATCTGTTTGTTTACTCATTTGTATTTGCCTTCTCTCCTCGGCAGATTCCAACTGATTAGCACGGCTAGTGGGGTTATATATGTGAGTAACTGTCGCGTTAGCTTCACCGGGCTAGCGCCTTCCCGCAGCGAAGTGCTAAGTGGAAAACTTTCCGCCCTCGCCGTGGAAATCCCGCGGAGAAGCCAAGGCTGGAGCTAAGCTACAACTGCAGCACTTCAAAGGACGTCCTTAACCCGAATTCCGCGGGCTTAGGAACCACGGAAATCCAATTCAAGGCAAGTGCTTTAGATTCGCCAGAAGGGATTAAAAGAAGGGGTTTAAATTAACAGTCAAACCTCTTCAATCGAACTCTCTATTCTGGTAGGATAAAAAAAACATTTTTATATTCCTAATACGAACAATAAATAGATGAGTAAATACCATTTGAATTCTAAAATAAAATTAAAAATCAAACAAAAAATATTTTTTTGTATTACATTATAAGATCAAAATGTATGCACTTAAAAAACTTTTAAATTAATTGTGTAAATTATAATTGGATATTTAAAAAAATGTTAATAAATGGAAATATTTCATTTCACATTTCTCATACCATTTGAATTCTAAAAAAAAATTAAACAAAAATTAGTCCTTTGAACTCAATTTTGATATCAAAATATATGCATTTAAAAAACTTTTAAAATTATACATAACTGGATTTTACAAAAAAATGTTAAACCACTTCTTGAATTTTGAAGACATTTTTGAAAACTAAATTACAGTTCTCTAAGCAAAGATCAATAAAATCGACTGGATAAAAGTTCGGGGCACCGAAGTTCAACTGTGTTTAATTCCCGTTCCTGGCCGGACCCAAAGTATTTTCCATTATTGAAATGAAATTCCCAACTGCCTTGGCGAATTTCTAAACAAACTCGGTGCGAATTGGTTACACCAACACAGTAAATAAATAAACAAACAAATGGGCAAATAAGAAACAAAGCCGAGGGGCATTTTGTAACGACAAACAGTTAAATTGATTATATACGCGTCCAGATTTTGTAGTCATACTGTCGAATGCATGTACGAGAAATTAGCACTTGGGCAGCACAATCTCAAGCACTTTCCATTGGTACAATATTGGTTTGGCGAATTAGTTAACTGCTTTTATTGCAAATTACATCACGCCCACCGCATAACTAGGAGTTGGTAGGTTGGTACTACCAAATGATGGACTGGCACGCGATTCGAGAAGGTAAGCACGCGACCGGAACGCACTTTACACCCGCTAAAAACACTTGGGAACGCACTTGATTTTTTCGGCCTTAAGTGGGAGGCTCTATAGACTTTTCTCGGCGGATTTTTCGTATTATTTTTAGTGCCCCCTGGTACTTTGTGTTTCGACGACGGCGGCGGCGGGCAAACAAATGAGAATGTGACTGAGAATGAAAACGAAAATGGGCTGATGTACGAGCGTTTGGAGCCCGAACTTATGCAATTTCGCACAGGTGATGGTAACGACGACTCGACATTTGACTTTGGATGGCTGGCGGAATTTTCTAATTTTGCCACACTGCGCTACAAAATCCGTTGGATAACTGCCAGGTGGTGGTGGCAAGCCATCGCCATCCCCATCCCGAAAAACAAAAACAAAAACATAAAACAAAACCAAAACCGAAACACAGCAAAAATCCAATCCCACCCATTGACGCCAGACGTTTGTTTTGTTTCTCTAGTGCTGAATGTCATTATCAAGGTTTATTTGGCACTCTTTTTCCCGCCTTTTTTGTTGGGATTGTGAATGAAAAGCGTACAAATAAGTGGGTGGGTTTGTTTTGGGGGGTGTGTTTCTGGGGGGACGCTGAGATAGGGCCCATTGGTTCGCGTCCCGGCTCAACATGGCGGTAAATCAATCTCAACAGAATATAATGAAAAATTGCTGTGCGCCAAAAGAAAAAGAAAAGTTGAGTCAATAAATTAAAGAAGACAAAGGAGGAGATGTAAACTGCATTATGTCAACAGTGGGTATAAGTCAATTGTTTATGTAAGAGCAATCGTTCAAGCTAAGTTTGTATTAGATATTCTTAAATTTTATATATTAAATTTAATAGGAATACAAAAAAAGAATAACACAACGAATAAAAGATGTTTTTTATTCAAATGACAGTCAAATATTTGTAAAATATTAAATCAGAAGCAATCTAACTTATTTGTAAAATATTTCTGAACATTAAAAAGTTTTTAAGAAAAACAGATTCCATTTTGATTGAAATTTTTTAAGATAATTTAAGCAGGTTATTAAAAATATCTAAGGGATAGGAAACCGCAAACTTTGTGAATACATTTGAAAGTAAGGTTGCTTGGCAACTGACTGTCTCTACAAATATACCTTCTTTAAAAGTTGTCTCATAACTAATTACTGCCTAGCGACAAAACCTTCTGATTTGGATCAAAAGTTCATAAACTATCTCTTAACTTTTCCCACTTTTATCTAAATCGGGAGGAGAGATAAATATTTTCAAAGACACCCAAACAAACCGGCGATTCTTTGTGAAGATGTGGATAAACACTTGGGGCTCTTAACTTTTAGAGTTTTCCCAAGTAAACAAACCGCACCCTGTTCAATGGCAATTTGCTCCACTGTAGCGATACAGTGAATCAAAACCATAAATTATGTGATTTGATTAGGTGGGCAAGTGTGAGTGAGTGAGAGAGTGCGAGAGAGAGAGATGGCCGGCAATCAAAGTGAATCATCACTTAGCAAATGAGGAAGACAAAGCAAACAAACAAACGGATAACGGATAAACAGATGCAAAAGATCTGAAGGTGTGTGCGGAAGGGAGGGAGAGGGGAGATGAGGCGCGTTGGAGGAGTGAGCGAAATGCAGTGAGATTCACACGCACGGGAACGCACACAAACAGACAATAAGTGGGCGTAAACAATAGGCAATAAGAGCATTTAAAAAATAAGTGCAAGAGCTGCGCCCAGTAAAAAAAAAGCCGAAGGCTGTTTAAGTCCCAAAAATAGCCCCTCATGCAGCTGAAAAACAAAGAAAAGGAGTTAAAAACGCGAAAAACTCACCTGCAGCCGCTGCCTCCAAGGCAAACAAATCCTCCTGCAGCTCCAATTGATCCATTTTATTCGCCTGCAGTCGCTGATTTATAATTTATGGCTAAAAACAACACGCGTCTGCGAAAGTGGCAGCTGCGGCCATTTTTTCGCTAGCCAAGAGGGTAATTTCACCAGGTGACCACTTTTCTGGCCTTTAAACACCCAAAAAACACTGTTCTTATCTTTAAGTACACTTGCACACCGTGAAATCACTTTTTCCTATTTGATTTATGCGTTTTTTTCGACCGTTTTTTGCTGAAATTGTTTAACGAAAATTTACACGTAGTGAAGAAGCAGAAAAATATCCAAGCAGCTGATTTTTGTTTTGACCAGGTTTTGACGAGTTGGCAGCGCGTTATGGCGTAGAAAATCAGTTGGCAGCTACGTTTTGTTACGTTAAGTAAGCTTACGTTACGTTATTGGCAATCAGCTGTTCGCCCCGGCAATGACGTCACTCCTCGACAGGCACTTTCTTCTATTTTGATTGCCATTATCAAATTAGTATCGCATTTATCTGCCAATACTTGACTAAACATAAATAAATGCGTGCTAATCGGGGCTCGACCATGTCGCCGACGATTGCAATGAGTGCTTAAAGGCCTACACAACAATGGCAAAACAATCAGAAACCGACGACAAGCAAAGAAGCTAGGAATCGCCAGGAATATTCATAAAAATAGTGAGTAACCTAAAAATCTGTTAAATTATATACATTTTATAGAATAAACTTTATATAGGGTACTCGAATTCGCATTATGGCAAGGGCTACCAATAGTTTTAGGTTTTATTTAACAGTTCTCGAAATTCTGCATAGTAAAGTAGATAATATCGGTTTTACAACCCAGTTTATTTTATTATATTTCGAATTGTAATTCCTAATTCTAAAATTCCATCTCCATTGCTTAATTTTAAATCTTTTTTGCCCATTCATTTCCAGTAATTAAACCTCCCTATAACCACCGTATCGAGATAACGTTTATAGCCACGTTTTATAGGTTTTACTATCTTACGAGAACTGATTTCCCGCTAAAATGTAGTTTATAAATATTATTGTTCACTAAAAAATCAATAAAAACTTCTTAAATTTACTAGTATGCTTTATTAATAAATTAATAAATATAAGCGAATCAAGTCAAGAAAGTTTAAGATTTAAGCATTATAATTAATGAAATAAGATCTTTAAAACCATGTTATATTTCTAACAATAAATAAATAATTCTAATCGAATAAATTATAAAGTCAAGACAGTTCAAGATTAAGCATTAAAATCCATGAAATAAGATCTTTAAAACCTTGTTATATTTCTACTTATTATAAAGATTTAAGTTCAAGATTTAAGCATTATAATTCATGAAATAAGATCTTTAAAGCCTAGTTATATTTCTACTTCCTAATAAATTAATAATTATAATCGAATCACTTAAAAAGTCAAGACAGTTTAAGATTTAAGCATTATAATTCATGAAATAAGATATTTAAAACCTAGTTATATTTCTACTTCCTAATAAATTTAAGATCAGTTTAAGATTCAGCATTATAATTCATGAAATAAGATATTTAAAACCTAGTTATATTTCTACTTCCTAATAAATTTATAATTATAATCGAAGGAATTATAAAGTCAAGAAAGTTTAAGATTTAAGCATTATAATCCATGAAATAAGATCTTTAAAACCTATTTATATTTCTACTTCCTAATAAATTTAAGATCAGTTCAAGTTTAAGCATTAAAATTCATGAAATAAGATCTTAAAAACCTAGTTCTGTTATTGGTTCTATTTATAGAAATTCGACTCACCTTTTTTAAATTACAGGACTCTCGAAATGGAGGTGCCAGTACATCCGCTGAGCCAGGATCCCACGGCCGCCTGGCGGGAGATCAGCAAGACGCAGCGGGTGATCAAGGTGACGATGAAGCCACCCACGACCACGGTGGCGCCCAACAAGGCCCGAGTGGTCTGCATGTCGGACACCCACTCCCTGACGCCCTACATCAAGTTCGACATACCCGACGGGGATATATTCATCCATGCGGGCGATTTCACCAAGTGCGGCCAGCTGGAGGAGGTGGAGGAGTTCAACACCTGGATTGGGGCACTGCCGCATCGCCACAAGATCGTGATTGCGGGCAATCATGAGCTGAGCTTCGATCGCACCTTCACGCATCCCTTTCAAAAGAATCATGCGTCGAGCAGCAAGCACACCGGGATGTCCATTCTGGATGATCTGCCCACCTTGGGCAATGCCAAGGAGAATCTGGAGAGCGCCGTACAGACGCAGAATGTCCGCGGTGTCCTGACCAATTGTCGCTATCTGGAGGATGAGCTGCTGGAGATCTGGGGCATTCGTATCTACGGATCACCCTGGCAGCCGGAATTCTGCCGTTGGGCTTTCAATGTCCCACGGGGGCCAGCCTGCTTGGAGAAATGGAATCAGGTACCGGATGGCATCGATATCCTGGTCACCCACACGCCGCCCGTGGGTCACGGGGATCTCTGCTGTTCCGGCGTGCGAGCCGGATGCGTGGAGCTACTCAGCACAGTTCAGCAGAGGGTGCGCCCCAAGTACCATGTATTCGGCCATGTCCACGAGGGCTATGGCATCACCAGCGACGGCAGGATCATCTTCGTGAACGCCTCAACCTGTGACATCAATTACCTACCCAACAATGCCCCCATCGTTTTCGATGTCACCCTGCCACCGGGCTTTCGCAAGGATTAGAATTTAGATCGCATTTGTTGCCGGTTCAATGAATTTACTTTTGTCCCACTTTAAGTTTATATTAGGCTTACAAGTTTAAGAGATAAGATATAGGGCAAAATCATTTTTTGCTGTCTTCGGAAGAAGATAAAACTCTAATTAGTGTAAAGATTGTTTCTACAAGTCTACAGACCCGAAATCATAATATGAAAAACCACAAAATATTTATTCAAGTTAAGTGCAAAGAATACAAAAATTTGTAGTTGTCAAGAATTAAATTTTATATTAAACAGCAACATAAAATTAAAATGTTTTCTTTGAATCATTTATACTTTCCCATGATATTTTGGTAAGCGAAAATCACGTACAAAATATTATCAAATTATTATTAAATTTGATTATTTTTATAGAACTTCTTATCAAGCAATATCGGATGTGTCACAGATATATATTTCAATTAAAATCCTTTGATTTTTACGTTCATCAATGCAAAACAATTGGAGCAAATGAAATAAATTAATTAAAAAATTAATTATCTAGAAAATTATATTAGTTAACATTATCTCTAGTCTCTAGTTAGGAACAGTTTTTAAGTTGGTAATTTCATACTTTTAGCCGAAATGAATTGATAAATAAAACCTAATATTACCTAAACATTTTTTAATTTACATTTTTAAAAATAAACTATTTTCCCGCCAAGAAGTAAAGTAAACATGTGGCGTTAGTCCGTTTGCAATATTTTCGGTATATTTGAAAATGAAAAATGTTACTTAAAGTATTTTTCCACTACGGTCATACTCACTAGAACATGTGCTCTTGTTGGTTGGGAAAACAAAACAGCGCAAATTGATTGGATTTGGATTTTCTTGAACTAAGCACCTGCAATCATGGCGGATCATGCGTTCCATCGACCGGGGCCGCTGAAGCAAGCGAACAAGGCCCACAAGACGGGTCGTCATCGCTCCAAGGGAGCCATCGACAATGCGCAGAAGGGTGAGTGCGAATCTCGCAGGGATTAGGGGATAAATCTAATGATGCTCCTCCTGTTCCGCCCGCAGGAAAGATCGGGCTGAAGGCCATCTCCCACAAGCACAAGCAGCAGCAGCGCAAGGAGCAGCGACGCAACCAGATGAATCAACTCAGGAAGAACAAAAGGGATGAGGTTCTGGAGCAGAAGCGGAAACTGGGTGGCCAGAACACCGCTCCCTTCCTCGTCTGCCTGCTGCCCATGCACGAGCAAATCGATCCGAGGTCCGCTTTGGCCATCCTCCAGAGCTGCGACTCCGAACTGGTGGTGGAGAACTCGCCCAGCGGCATTGTTTACATGAATCTGCCGCGATTCAAGCAGCGCTTCGCCTTTGTCATCCCGCCCGTGAGTCGTGGCAACGAACTGGTGGCCCTGGATTACCTCAAGGTGTGCGACACCACGTTGCTGCTGACCTCGGCCGCCTTTGGCGACGACGAGATCTTCGATCGCTGGGGTCAGCGCATCTTCAACATGATGTCCGCCCAGGGAATACCCACTCCTGTGGTGGCCTTGATGGATCTGGAGTCCATCAATCCCAAGCGACGGCCCGCCAGCAAGCAGGCGGCCCAGAAGATCATCTCGAAGCTGCTGCCCGAGGAGAAGATCATGCAGCTGGACACGGCCAGCGAGGGTTTGAATGTGATGCGACGCATTGGCGGCCAGAAGAAGCGCATTCTGCACAACGTGGCCAATCGGCCGCATCTCTTCGGCGATGTGGTGGAGTTCAAGCCGAGCTCCGATCCCAGCGACGATCTGGGCACCCTGGAAGTCACCGGCTTCCTTCGTGGACAATCCCTGAACGTTAATGGCCTGGTTCACATTCCCGGTTTGGGTGACTTTCAGTTGAGTCAGGTGGTCGCCCCGCCGGATCCGTATAAACTGGATAAATCTAGGGATGGAGAGAACGCCGAGGTGCGTCTGCTGGACCGCAGTGATCCCGCGAAGCGCACCTCGCTGCAGAGCGAGAACATACCCGATCCCATGGACGCGGAGCAGACGTGGCCCACCGAGGAGGAGATCGCCGCCTCGCAGCAGGAGACCAAGAAGATGAAGCTGGTAAAGCGGGTGCCAAAAGGCTACAGCGATTACCAGGCTGCCTGGATTCCCGACGTTGAGGAGGTGGAGCAACCGGAGAGCCAAGAAGACGATGAGATGAGCGACGACGATGATGAGGAGGATTCTGAAGAGGACTTCATGTCGTGCGACAACAAATCCTTCGAGGACGAGTACGAGAAGCGCGACTCGGACACGGAGGAATATCAGGACAGTGCTTCGGTGGCCTCGGAGGCTGCCATCAACGACGAGAAGTACGATCAGCAGATTGACTTCCAGGAGGAGCGCGAGACCCTCAAGCAGCTCCAGGAGGCTCGCTCGGATGAGCTGTGGCCCGATGAGATAGACACCCCACGGGATGTGCCCGCCCACGAGCGGTTCCAGAAGTATCGCGGTCTGGAGTCCTTCAGGACATCGCCCTGGGATGCCAAGGAGAATCTGCCCGCCGACTATGCGCGCATCTATCAGTTCCAGAACTTTGACCGCACCAAGCGGAGGATTCTGAACGAGGCCAAGGAGTTTGAGGGTGTGCTGGTAAGGGGTAGTCTTAATTTAAGCCTTAAAAGTTCAATAATAATGTTGTTAAATATTTTCTAGCCCGGTTTCTACGTCACTCTTCATGTAATCAATGTGCCCGAAAGCCGTTGGAACGCCTTCAAGTCCGCCCAGCTGACGGACAACATTATTGTCTACGGAATGCTGCCCCATGAGCACCAGATGTGCGTCATGAACGTCGTCCTGCAGCGAATGCCCGACTCCGAGGTGCCGCTGAAGTCCAAGGAGCAGCTGATCATCCAGTGCGGCTATCGTCGCTTCGTCGTAAATCCCATTTACAGCCAGCACACCAATGGGGATAAGCATAAGGTTTGAATTTCAGGGCCCTGAATGAATGGATTCAATGAATTTTTTGTTTTATATGAATGAATTAATTAGCATTTTGAGTTTAATAGAATTTAATCAATTTGAATTTTGAGTTAAATAGAATTGAATGAATGAATGGCATAAATTCCGAAATAATTCAAACAACAATTTCTTCAGAAGAAGAAAGGGCCATCATTTTGTGATTAAATCTGCCTGAATTTTATTTACTATGCAGTTAACATTGATTTGTTAAAAATTTTCCAATTTTCGTTCTCAAAAGAAAGCGCAAAAAAATTAGGCAAATTCCAAAAATTCATAAAAATTATTCATTCATTCATTCAATTCAAAATAAATTAGAAAAACATTAAATTTATTTCACATAGAATTGAATTAAACAAATCATAAATTTCATGGCATACTATGAAAAAACAAAAATTGAATGATTCACGCAGGGCTCTAGTATGAATTGCTCTTGCGATCTTTAAGTGAATCAATATTAACATGGTTTATTTATCCAGTTTGAACGCTTTTTCCGTCCGTACGAGACCATCTGCGCCACGTTCTACGCCCCCATTCAGTTCCCTCCGGCCGCCGTGCTCGCTTTTAAGGTGAATCCCGACTCCACGCTGGCGCTGGTGGCCCGCGGCCGCCTGCTCTCCTGCAATCCCGATCGCATCGTGCTCAAGCGCGTCGTGCTCAGCGGCCATCCCATGCGGATCAATCGCAAGTCGGCCTCGATCCGATACATGTTCTTCTACAAGGAGGACGTGGAGTACTTCAAGCCGGTGAAACTAAGGACCAAGTGCGGCCGAATGGGACACATCAAGGAGTCGCTGGGCACGCACGGCCACATGAAGTGCTACTTTGATGGCCAGCTGCGATCCTACGACACCGCCTTCATGTACCTGTACAAGCGAGTCTTCCCCAAGTGGACATACGAGGAGTGTCTGGTGCGAACGGCGGAGCACGAGCGGCAACATGCAGCGGCCAACAGGAGAAACTCGCAACAGATTGCAATGGAAGAGTAGTCTAATAAGTAACCGATGGACGATTTATATAGCTTCTCAAAATATTTTATATTATTGATGTTAAATACCCACGATTACTTATCCTTTGAAAAGTACATAAATGATGTATAATTTGAGTAACTTCTGAAAATGTTTTAGATTTATGTTAAATACCCACGATTACTTATCCCTTTGTGAAGTATCCTTTCAAAAAGTACATAAATGATGTACGAAAAACCCGAATCCATCATTATTTATATATGATAACTTAGGAAATGAATATAATTATTAATGTAACGAATCATTTGGCTTCGATGGTGATGGAAGTGTTAAGGACGCACGCGCAAAGGTCCAGCTTGCTCCTTGTCGGTTGTGTTGGGTGGTGATCTTGTCCTTTAATCTTCAGCCTTCATTCATTTCCATAAAAAAATATCAATTTTGCGTGCTACGACAATAATTATATAAAGGGATAATAATCGCAAACAGACAGAGTAGTTATATATAATAGGAATAATAGAATTATATTCACAAACAATTGTCTTAACTTAACGGTAGAGGCAATACAATATACATACATAAAACATGGATACGTTTAAAAGCTTGCCGCATTGCACAAGGATCGGGGATCATATATATGGCTAATACAGTTTTGTGGCTAGGATTGGGTATGGGTAGGGGACTTAGGACTTAGGGTATTCAGTAATTGGTGGACAAACACTTGCGCCGCTTCTTCTGCAGCTGCTCGATCTGTTCGCTTATTTGGATGGGCGTCTGGAAACCTCGGACAATGCTGTTGACGGTCAGAACCGTGGCGATAAACTGGCTGATGGATATGTGCCAGGACTCGGAAATGTTTGTGCTACTGCTGCTGCTGTCGCCGCTGCTGGTCGTTGTCGTTCTGGTCTTGCCGCTCGCCTGACGCAGCTCCTCCTCGAGGGCCACAAACAGGCGGGTGGTGCCCACGGGTTCGGCTGCCGGTGTGGTGGGATTGCCATTGCTATCCGGTTGCTGGCAAAAGATAATCTGTAAGGGTTATCAATAGCCTATTGAAAGATAAACTAGGACCCACCTCATCACTTCCCATATTCAGCTGGGTGAAACTTTCCAAACTGGGCTCCTTCTTTATGTTGCTGTTGCCCAGCTCCAGGAGATTCTCATCTAAATAAGTAAAATAATGCTTAAAAAAAGGTTTATCTCTATTTGAAAACTTCCACTTACAAGCCCTTTGCATCTCTTCATCCTGAACGAGACCCATGATCTCGACAATGCTGCGCCACAGCAGCTGGAAATTCTCCTTGCGCATGTGCGGAATGCTGTGCTGCGAACTGGAGGCGCCCTCATCGGGCTGATCGAGCAGATAGCCAAGGCTACCGAGACTCCGCGAGTCCGTGGCATTCGAGTCGGCGCGTTCGAGCCGCGTGGCCGCAACCAGGTCGCTGATCTGTGAGAAATTCGATATAGTCTCGACATTGAGAAGCATTTGATCGGCGTTTCGATCGGCCGAGGATGCTCCCACTCCCACTTCCGCTACCGCTACCGCTCCCAGATCTGAAATATCCGAAAATGTGTCAATCGATTCGTAACGGCCCTGCTGGCGAAGCTCTCCCTGGAGACCGTCTTCGTCCCGCCCAGCATCTGTTGATGTTGCTGTACCCTGGAGTGCCGCTGATGCCGGCAGGTCCACGTAAAAGGTTGAGCTGCGCTGCGCCAACGACGAGGTGTTGGAGTTCAGCGATAGATTGGGCGTGCGCGACAGGTCCATGAACGTGTTGCCCGAGATTCCGGCCAGGTTGTGCAGGTGCTGGGTGGCACTGATCAGGGCAAAGTCGTCGGCATCAAAGTTGTGATCCGAGGGCGAGGGCAACGCCTCCATCGACTCAGAGGCATCGTTGCTACAAAAGAGATAACAAGGGTTATTTTTTGTTGATTAAATAATCGAATTAAACACCCACTCGAAGAAATCCTCCGCCTCGAACGCCTCCTCGGCATCGTCTTTGGTCCGTGGACGCGGGCGACGAGATCTCTCGATCTCCGCCTTGGACAAAAGCGGCGGCAGATGCAGCACGAACAGCAGTTTCAGCTTCTCCATGTTCTTGGTGGAGCACACCAGGCCCAAGGCGTTGATGAGCTGGCCAAAGTCCAGAAAACCAGTGCCTTTTTTATCTGTGAGCTGCAGAAGGGAGACAAAAACTTACTGATTCATTCAATTTTCGTTTTATCATAGTATGCCATGAAATTTTTGATTTGTTTAATTCAATTCTATGTGAAATAAATTGAATGTTTTTCTAATTCATTTCGAATTGAATGAATAAATGAATAATTTCTATGAATTTTTTGAATTTGAGAATTTTTTTTTAAAAACAACAAGTGAAACAATTTTAACCAATCAATGGTAACTGTATAGTAAATAAAATTCAAGCAGATTTAATCACAAAATTATGGCCCTTTCTTCTTCAAAAGAAATTGTCGTTTGAATTATTTCGGAATTCATGCCATTCATTCAATCAATTCTATTAAACTCAAAATTCTAATTAATTCATTCATATAAAACAAAAAATTCGAAATAATTCATTAAATCCATTCAAATTTGAACCTAAAACCAAACCAACAACTCACCCTGAACAACTTTTCGCCAATATCAACGCTGACGCACTTCCGCCAGGGTGTTAGTTCCGTGAAAAGTGTGTGAAACACCTCGTAGTTCACACTATACGCCTCGTATCTACCGCCAGAGGCGCCCGCATCCTGGATCGCCCTGTTCGGCGACTGCGGCACCAACTGGGGCATCTCAGACAGTGGACACTGGGCCTTCTGCTGCTGCTGCTGCAGGGACTTCAGGGCGTGCTTCTCCTCGCGGATAATCGTAAGCAGCATGTGCAGCTCACTGCGACTGAAGTAGGGATTCTGGACGTAGGCCTTTACAATAGTCTTCTCGTTGTCAATGTCAAACTGTCGCATGGTCAGCCGGCGATGCTTGTTGCGCAGCTCCTCAATGCGCTGCTGGGTGATCTCCTCGCCGAACTTGGTGTACGCCTCGTGGATGAGAGTCTGCACCGTCTGCGTTTGGACCTTGCGCTCCTGCTTCCGTTTGTCCGTCGTCGGAGGAACCTGGTACTCCGGGTTGTAGATACCCTCCAGATAGTTCTGCAGCACCAGCATGGCTTCGCCATCGTCCTGGCAGTGCAGCAGCTTGTCCCTGTTCCACTCGATGATCTGCAGCGAGATCATGAAGATGATCTTGGCGCCCTCGTAGAAGAAGCAGTCCAAAATGTGCAGAGAGCTCTCGTAGCTGATGACGCTCATGAAGATGGTGAGGAACCACGAGATGGAGATCATCTTGATCACTCCCAGCTGCTCTAAATGACCGTGCAAATCCGACATATGCGTTTCCACCAGTTCGTTGAGCACTCCCTGATCGATCTGGGCGCCCACCACCTTATCCTTGTAGTAATCGGGCAGTAGATTCTCGCACAGGCTGGCCAGCATCCAGAAGGCGTTCTCCTCGTCGCAGAAGAGCAGGAACACGGACGACACAATGTTCATGGCCTGGCAGTAGCCCACCTGCGGATTGCGCAGCGCATAGGCCTGCAGGACTCGTCGCAGAGCTCCGATGCCGTCGGTGCTCTGGAATGCAGGATGTTCGGGCAGCGAACGGGGCAGATCCCGATCGATTTCGTCATGGGCAAAGCAATTCTTGATGCAGGCCGCCTTCTCCACCAGATCCTCGTACAGTCCGGGATTCATCTCCTTGTCGTGAATTGCCCCGGAGAAGATTAGCCAGATCTCCTGGCGCAGCTTGTCCGGAATGCCCTCCACAATTAGATTTATCACGTCCGTGGTGCGGAACATACCGATGCCGCGTCCAAAGTCCCGGAAATGCGCCTCCCAGCGCACCATCTTCTCCTCCTGCTTCTGAATGATTTCCGCGCTGAACTGCGTCTTGAATGTGTTCATCAGAGCGGTCTGCTTGCTCCACGAAATATCGTACTTGGCTCGTTCGCGACTCACGGGACTAATGAAGAGAATTTTGGAATTACTGAGCTCTAATTTTATATTAATTTAGACTACACTTACACATGAATCCGTGCAAGAAGATCTGTGATCTTGGAGATCAGCACATCTCGGTCCACGATATGAGCAAACATGAAAGGCACATTCTCTGATGTAATGATGACAATTTGATTTTCGAACCGTTGTTGGCCGTCATCCTTCTTCTCCACGCTCTAAAAAATAAATTGTTAACGTTAACCAACTTAATAATACACAGAAAATAGAAATGGTAATGATCAATTTGATATTTCTTAAAGATCAAGTTATTCATATCATTTTGATATGAATAAAGATTATTTCCCCAAAAAATACTACATTTGGTATTTTTTATGATAGGATAAAATATCATGTTGATATGTTTGAATCTTAAAATTGACATATTGATATGAATTAATGTAGAAATAACCCTATTTCATTTCGGTTTTTTTTTTCTGATTTTTCTGATATTTAGTCACCTTAATAGTCTTCATCGGTATAACCACGCTGACCAAATCCTTGACATCGCTGCGAAAGCAAAAGAAATTCGGCGAGAGATAGATAAAGCCGGAATTGAACCGCTTCGAGTAGGGTGTCCAGATGTTTGCCTTTATCTTTCCGTCGATTATCTCCGATTGCGGCAGTCGGAAGTAAATGCGAAACTCCTCGGATTTCTGGCGAGCGGTCAAATCCCGCAGCAGCACCGGCTTCTTGGATGTCTTGGTGCCCAGCCGTGCGAAATTCGATGTGTCGTGATCGACCACTGGACTATCCGGATCATGGATTAGTTGCTGTATGGCCATTTTATTTAGCTGCTCGATCAACGAATGCGCCTCGCTGGCGTTGAAGAGCATTGTAAAGTTGTAGGTCATGTTATTGGTGGTCTTCAGATAGATGGTATTGGCATTTCGGCTGATGTCCTCCAGCTCCGCAAAGCGTATGATGCGCTTAATCTCCTGGCCCAGCATATACGAGTAAAAGCAGACGTGGTTCAGCGAAATATAAAGTTGCCCCTGTCTGGGAATCTTGTTCTTCACATAACTAAAATTAAACATTTATTAAATAGGATTTATATATCGAATTTTGATGCTTACGTGGCCGAGTAGGAGTTAACTACCCGCTCTTCTTCGGGCATTTTGAAAATCTGCCTGAACTTTGACTTCATCACCTTGAATTCGGCCGACTCGCCGGTGTCATCCTGGTTGTTTTGTGTGTAGAGCGATTGGATCTTGCATATGGTGAAGTTGGTCACCTCGTCCTCATTCTCCATCTCGTCCAGCACCTTGAAGAGATTGGCCTGCAGCCATTCCCAGTCCTTGACTATCTCACTCTGGGTGATGCCAATGGCGATTTCTGTGGGTTATGGGTATTAAATAATAGTTTAATGTTGTCGGTAATATTCAAGATCAGTTATTAATAGGTTGGTGTAAGCGAAATGCAACTGGGAACCATTTCTTTTGTGTAAATTTGTTTTTTATGATAATTAAATAAATCAAATAAAACAGATAAGATATAAAGATAAGATATAACCATTAAACCAAAGCCATATACGGTTATTAAACGTCAAATATGATTTGTATAGCTGGGAAGTAAGCAAATACATTAAAAATTGCTTATATTTTGATTATGCTTATGAAATTAATAAGTCATATCAGCATAATTTTGTGGTTTTATAAATTCTGATTACTATTTATAAGGCAATGTAATAATTTTTGAAACTACTTATCATAGAAACGATAGAAATAGTTAGCTGAAACTTAATAGACCTTGAGATCTAATGTTTTTAGAAATTCGGATTACTATTTATAAGGCAATGTTATAATTTTTGAGACTGCTAAGCATAGAAACGATAGAAATAGTTAGCTGAAACTTAATAGACCCCAACTTCTAAAGTTTTTAGAAATTCTGATTACAATTTATGAGGCAATGTAATAATTTTTGAAACTACTTATCATAGAAATAGTTAGCTGAAACTTAGTAGACCTCAAGTTCTAATGTTTTCTTGAAGTTTTGATAAAATTCTGTAGGGTTTTCCAAGCACTGTACTCCAAGCACAGCCTCCTTTCTTATATTATTATATTTCAAATTGAATAACAAAAGAGATGAGCCAGCCTCCGCAGCTTTTGTAATCAGCCTCGTTCCTCGTTTACGTAAGCGCTAAAAGGCAACCTCTGGATGAAAGAAATATTGGCATACTCCCATAAAAACCCGATGATTCACGGTCACATAGACTCGAGCAACTGCAGCTGATAAAGCGGATGAGTCCGAGTTATTGAACCTACCGTAAGACACCTCCGACGAGGGCGTCTGGTGGAGGATGCGATAGGGAGCCGGTTTGGTGTTCATCACGCTGTCGTAGGTTCCAACGAGCATGGAGCCGAAGCCCCGGGATTCCCCGTGACCACGTCGCTTCTGCAGGACGAAATATCTCGAGTGCATCTCGGCAATCCTGTGGGCGGAACGAAAAAAAAATCGCTTTAAAATGGAGAATTCTATGGGGAATTTTCCAGGGGGTGGGGTCTCTTTTTTTTCTACGCAGCAGGAAACAGTTGGAAATCAATTTTCAAGCTGACTTTACACAGCTGCCTCTTTTTGCGTTGCGAAATCAGAACCGTCGATCCAAAGAGTTGGAGTCTTGAACTTTTGGCTCAATTAGCTATCAACAAATGCAATTACGTCGTTTATGCGTCGCCGGAGTACGTGATTTGCGGCTCTCCTTGCGGCCTGCACTTCGTGATAATTGCATTCCATGAGACACCTTCCATAAACACAACATTGCATATACACATGCCCCAATCACATCCAGCTCACCCACACACGCAAGCGGGCATGTTTAATTTGGCTTTTCGGCATTCCCCCAAATTAGCTGCTGTTTTGGTTTGGAACTCACCAGAATGCCGAGGGCAGGAGCTGCTCCTTGGGCTGTATCCACATCTTGAACGGTTTTGACCCGTGCGAGGCAGTAATTCAAAAAATATTCTTTGTTTAATACTGCATCGAGCGCTGATTGTTGTTTTTTTTTCAGATGTTCCGAGCAGTGGTGTCATGTCCGCTTTTTTCCCGTCAGTATTGGCTTTTTTTAAGGCTGATAGCGGCTGGCGGTAATTCTAGATTTTATAGCTAAATGGGTTTAATTGCTCTACAAATGCTGCTAAAACCTTGGTCAAATACCGAATTCGAGCAGGTGTTTAGCCAAGTAAGTCTGTTTAAAGCAACATTTGAAATAAAATAGGCGTTTAAGCATTAAACGCTTACTGAAACTTTTCCCTGGAATTCAGCTTTTTTTGCTCACACAAAAATGACATCACTGTTTCCGAGTGACCGTAGGCTATAAAGTGAATGAATCCAGCAAGAACGAAGTGATCTATTGTGAACGGGTGCTGACCGCGGGACATTTGAATTTAGTTTGAAATGTGAATTCATTAAACAATGATGATCTTAAAAATCTTAAAATAAAATAATGTAAATTCGAACACTTATAAAAACTATTTTTATTTCTTTAATGATTATTTTAAAAACTTGGATAACATTTTTATTTTTTACTGATTGAATAAGTAAATCAGTAAATTAATTTAAATTTTTAAAAGTGAATTTTACATTTTTTAAAAACTTTTATAACAAATCACTTTTGTAAAGAATTATAACTATTCTTAAATTTTATAAAAACTATAAATTCTCGTATTTATTATCTAAAATTTATAAATTAATGGTATAACGCCACCCCAAATAATTTGTTTTCAAAACCACTTTAAAATTTTATAGTAAACCATGCCTTTCATTTAACAACCTGAATCTATTCACTTGTATGACTGATTCGAAACATAACGAACGTGTCGTGCTACAAAATTATTAGTTTTATTCCCAACTCCTGCAAAATCGATAGTGTTTTGCAAAAATGTTGAAAAAATTCGTGGAAGTGAACGCGGAGTGCAGTCCATCGGCGAATCCGTATGAGGTGCGAACCTTTCTGGGCAACGAAACGTCGCCGGAATGGAAGGCGGAGAACTGTCCGCCCCGCGATCGCGTTTGCCAGAAGAAACCGCCCAATTCGACGATCTCCCAAGTGCTGACCATCGAGGATGAGCTGCGTCGCATCCACCAGAAGGCGGAGGAGTCGCGCTTCATTCGGCCGTACAAGAAACAATGTGCCCTCTACGACGAGTACACCATGTGCATCATACCACAACGAACCCAGGCGGAGCTGAAGACGCACGCCGAGATGCGAGAGCGCCTGCTGGCGGCCCGCAAGGATTTTGGCCTGGTAGAGCACGACGCCAGGGTGGATAGGACATGTCCCAAGGACCTGGTGGTGCTCAACAGTCCCATGGACATGGGCGAGGAGGAGCAGCAGGCCGAGGAGGGCGAGGAGGAGGAGGAGGGCGAGGTCAAGCCACAACTGGCCACTCCCGAATGCAGCTCGGACATGATCATTATTCCGGACAAGCGCATGGTAAGCTTTATAACTTATTATTCAATTAATTATTCAATTTAAACGTTTACATTAAGCAGTGCTTTTTTATTGATTTTTCATTAAATCAAATCCAATTTGATTTACAACTTATTAAATACAAGCTCATTTAAATAGCGATACTATAATAATAATAAATTATTAATAGACATCGGATTTTAAGTGAAATCGTTTTTTTTTAAATACGATTTAAAGCCACATTTGATTAACTGAAGTTTTTGTTTTTTAAGCAATCAAATGTGGCTTTTAATCTTTTAAAAAAAAAAAAAACGTTTTAACCTAAAGTCCGATGTCGATTTATTAAGTACTTTCGTAATGAAATAAATCAAATCACCTTCAAGTGTGTAGATCATAAATACTAGACGACTACATTATGGCATTGAAGCTTAGGCTAGCTTAGTTTCGATTTCTATTTGGCGCTCCTACTCGATTAACTCGATGTCATCGATATCTGCATAAATGCTGCCCGGTGGCAGTTCCGGTAAAGAGTTCGTCCCCGGATCTGCTTGTCCATCTGCACCTCCACCTGTTGTCGCCAGCGAAAGGGTGTGATAAGCTCCGGAAACAGCCTGCTGCTGCATATGCACGCCCAGCTGGGAGATGAGCTCCAGTGCCTGCACATCCGAGTTCATCAGGGCGAACTGATGGATGATGGCCAGGTGCGGAAAGACGCCATTCAGTAGGGTGCTAGTGCCGGCGTTCATTTGATCTTCGGCATTTTCCTGGCCTTCCTGTGGAGGGAATCCCTTCTTCTCCTCCTCATCCTCCTCGTCTTCTGGCGAGCTGGCCGGTGAGGACATCATGGTGGGCTCACAGGTGACCACCTCCACTCCATCATCCTCCTCGTGGTGATCAGACATCAGACTATTTTCACTGGAGAGATTGACAAAATCTGGAATGACAGGTCCTTTGGTGACACCTTCAGCGGGTTCGGCCAGCTCGCGTTGCATAAAGTTGGGCAGCGCATGCTTGAACTCCACAATAATGTCCTCGACAGGCAGATCCTGGTTGAGGGCATTCTCTCCCTGGTAGCCCAACTCATCGGCCTCGTACTTGTACTTTCCACGAAACCGATTTAGCCACCGATAGGAGGGTCTAAACGAGGGCAGATTCAAAACTGCTGCCATTCGTATGGCTGTTTCCTTGAGTTTTTGGTTCCGAATGCTGATGTTCAAGTGCAGTTGGGTGCATCTTTCCACCCATTCGTGAAGCAGGAAACTAATGGCACTCATCTCGAATTTACGGCGCTTGCGCGTCATCTCCTCAATTATTATAGAGGCATCCGCCTCGCTCAAGGTGGCCAATTGCTGGAGCAGCTCCTTTTTCTTGTCCAGGATGCGGCGAATTTGGGTGGCGCAGCAGTGGAACATCTTGGCCAGACTGTTTCTCGAAATATTTGTCTCCTCATAGTAACGGATCACGGCAATCTTTTCGTAGAAAGTAAGGATATTACGCTCGTTGCGACGCGATTTGATCTGGGAAAAAGAAAGAGGATAAAAGATCAATTAAAAATTTAGCGTTCATAATATTTGGCATGTCCTACTAAATAGAAGATACCACTATTTTAAAGATATAAAGAAAACTATGAAGTTTTTCATTAAATATTTTTTAATTTTATCTTAAATCCTACTTTAAATTCTTCGAATTACCGATTATTGTTCCTTTAATTATCTCCATATTTAAAATTATTAAAATAATAGAAATTAAAAAATTAATGTATCAAAAAGTAGATACATAACTATTACACTGTGCAGCATTTTTAGTGCTTTTTAAATTTACCTCGATGGATGCTATATTTTTGGATTCGTTACGAATTCCCAAGTTAAACTGCGTTTTCCAAAAAGTTCCCCGACGCAAGGATTCTTAGCAAAAGGACCTCAAAGTTCGAAAAATGCTGAAATTGGCCAACTTTGCGGAGCTCTCAGAGGCAAATGGATGCATGGTTTGATTCGATGTTAAAGCTTTTTAAAAGATACACCCTTTTTCTTTTAAACCCCAAACTTTTAAAAACACAAGGCGGCAACACTGCTACTATTTTGACCGCAGCTGTTTGTTTTTCAGTTTTTTGACTATGTTTTTTGGAATTTATTTCTGCCTTAAAAAATATCCTAAAATTATTTTATGTATGGGGTTTGAAAGATAAAGGGTGTATCTTTTAAAAAACTTTAACTTCGAACCAAGCCATGCATCCATTTGCCTCTGAGAGCTCCGCAAAGTTGGTCAATTTCAGCATTTTTCGAACTTTGAGGTCCTTTTGCTATGAATCCTTGCGTCGGGGAACTCTTTGGAAAACGCAGTTTAACTTGGGAATTCGTAACGAATCCAAAAATATAGCATTCATTAAGGTTAATTTTTGATGCTGCATAGTGTTATCAGTGTAGCTAAAAATAAATGCTATATTAATTTTGGTATTGCAAAATATGAATGTATTTAAGCGCAGCGGTAGAAGGAAGAACTTAATAAATAAATAACTAAGCTAATTTAAGATCATTACAATTTTTTTGATTGATTTTAAATTTTCAATATTTATAATTTTTTGACTTAAAAAAAGGTATTAAATCTTGAAGAGGCCACATTTTAAACGATCATGCAAAAGGTCCTGTATATGACATATTTACATGCATATGTACGTATGAACGCAAAGGTCCTTGGTTGCAACGCACATTGCTCAAGGGTAAAATAAAGCCTACATATGTACATATGCACATACATACATTTTTACGTATTTATTTGCATTTGTAAATATATTTCCAGTTTAGACGCGTGCTTGTCTGACGGCCGCGTGTCCACTTGAGGCAAGTTGTGAAAACCACCCTCAGCGGACCGCTTAAAGGCCAAGTTAACAAACGTACATACATACATACATACGTACGTATCTGGCTTCTTCCTGAGACAACTTACCCCTTTGTTGTTGTTGTTGCGTCGCAACGTAGTTGTTGGTAATGCCGCAATAGCTGCCATTTCAATAGTATTTTTAAGTTTTTAGCTCTCTTATTCCTCCTTCGTTATCCTCCTCCTTCTCTTCCTCTTTTCAGCTAACTGCGCAGCAGCTTCTTGCGCTGTTGTTGTTGTTTCGCTCTCTCTCTCGCCACAAAGATCATGCGTCAGAGGGGGACAGCGAGTGAGTGTGTGTCTGTGTGACTCCTTTGAAGCTGCCACAACGAAATATATCGCTATAAAACAGAAATAAAAGCATTATTAATACTGTCCATGCAAATAGCTAAGCGTTTATTAGTCACTTTTCATGAGTGTTGGCACGGCACGTTCTCAAATTCGCTTGCCTCTATATTAGCTTTTGTTGTTGCGGCTCTGACATTTTTACAATTACTGAGTAATAACACACTTGTGTGCCCTGTTTTTTTTGTTCCGCTCTTCGCCTCTGAATGTGTGTGTGCGTTCTTTGCGCGCTCCGTATGAAATAAAAACGGTTCACTATGCTCAGTCCCTTTTGCGTGGTGTTTGTTGTTGTAGCAACACAACCGACACTTGCAGCTGTTACTTTTGCACAGAGCAGGTCAAAATACTAGTGGCTTTCACTAAAAACAAGCCGTAGCAATTAAACCATATACCAAACGGCTTTAAATAAGCCTGAACTAGTTTTCGCTCTTTCTCGTTATCCTATTGCACAGTGCAATACTTTTACAAACAACAATTAACAATATAAAATTTACACCACATACCATTTCTATAGTAGTTATGCAGTTTGAAGTAAGAGGAATCTCATCCTATTGCACAGAGCAGGTCAAAATAATAGTGGTTTCCACAAAAAAAAGGGTTAGCAGTTAAAGAATCTATGAATTACACTACTTGTCAAAGGTCTTAGTTCATCTGATTTACGGTTTTGGATTGGAGCAGATAAGAACCCATTCTTGGGCATAGAAAAGCAAGCAAAAGAGTAATTGAAAGACCAGAAGTGACTATCACTAGCGTACAATTAGTATCGAATATAAGAAAAATAGATAACAGAAAATTTTTATGAAGTGTCCTGTTTTTCAAAATGCATAACGATATATGCACTAGAAAGTTATAAAAAAGTTTAATCCTTTAAACAAAAAAAGTGTATTGGGTGAAATAACGTTTTAAAGGATATTTGTAAATATTTCACTGTTTATAAACCAAGCATATTTTACATATTTTTAAAATTAGTTGACCTTCATTTATTTTCTTAATTGGTTTGTTAAAAAAAATTATTTAGATGTTCAAAAATACATTTTAAACAGTTTAATTTTTACAAATACAAAGTATTTAACAAGGCAACTAGCACTGACCAATTTTAAAATATTAGTTTGTTATCTGTTTCAAACCTTTCCGTACCACTATGTTTTTGACCGCATCTGTGACCGTTGTTGGTCTAGTGCATTGTGCAGTGGCCATATGCAAAAGCAGTGCGGTTGCAGTCGCCTCGCTTTTGTTTCATTTGCGTTTGCGTTTTCCGCGTATGCTGTTCGGTATGTCTCAATTTTTGTTGTGGGAGGAGGGGCGTGGGCTATGCCAGGAGGGGGTGGGGGTGGCAAGGCTATATGCTGGGTTAACGATTAAAATCCGATTCCTATTCGCTTGGCTCGCTGCAGAAACCTCTCTCTATCTTGGCTAATTAACTTTGCGTCGGAGATAAGAGCCTGTCTACTCTTTGAACGATTCGCTTCGTATTCGAAGCGATATAATCGCACTCTAATGTTCTACGGGTGTTCATAGCTAGCGTCTTATCAATAGACATGAAGCAATTCTGATTCATATATAAGATCTTTGGGTTTAAATCTGGTAATCATTGGAATTTACCAAAAATATAATACTTTCACAAAGAAAATAAATATTTAATGTATGTAGGTAGCACAGGCTTCCTTCTTTAAGGCAATTTTTAAAAGGATTAAATGTGAAAATAAAGGACACAAATTTTAAATTAAAAAATAAATCCCGATATAAAATATAAAAAAAAGGATTTTAAAGGATTTTGTGTGATAAATTAAAGGACGCAAATTTGAAATTAAAAAAATAAATCCCGATATTATATTCAAAAAGCTCATTATAATAAAATCTTGAATGGTTTCTTTGGCTCTACATTATTAGTTTACAGTATTGTATAAACCCCCCTTTGGAAAGGCCTCTGTTTTTGCAGCCATTCCCTTTTCTCAGGGGCGCCGCCTGCGGTCGCTTGTTTGCCGAACACTTTAGCTTGGCATCCGTATATGTGTATCTGAGTTTTCGTTGGGCAGCTGCACCTGGCAAATACCAATTTTAATTCGAATTCAAAGCCATCACCCAGATTGCTATTGCAGCCTCAGCATCTTTGATGGAAACAGCTGCCTTTAAGTTGATTAGTTCATCAGTTCCTTTTACGGATTTTAAAACTGAGGCTACGTGGATTTTGTCTTTTAAGTAAGAACAGATCAAAGTTCTTAAAATTAAATATATCTTATAATTCTAACCTTGTAATTAAGGATAATCATTTTTTTAAGCCAGAAAACTAAGAAAAGTCTATGAAAACATGTATTTAGCATCTAACTAGATATTAAAATGTCTAATAATATTAAGAACAGAACTAAAACCAATAGATCATATCATATAACATATTTTTTTAAGCAAGAAAACTAAGAAAAGTTTTTGAAAACATGTCCTTAGCATCTAACTGGATATTAAAATGTCTAATAATATTAAAAACAGAACTACAACCAATATATCATATCATATATCATTCTTAAAATAAAATATTAAGCAAAATACACTCATTGCTTTGCCATATCAGCGCTATAATTAAGTGGACATCCCAGCACACCTGTCTTTGACAAGATCTGCAGTCCCCACTCCTTAGTTCCCCCGCAGCCCCATCGTAACCCTACCCAGTTTGACATTTTGCCAGCACGCCTTTTCAAGAGGGTTGCGTAGTTGGAATTGGAATTGGAACCAACTTGTACTGTTGGCAACTGCGCTTTGGTATTGGTAGTGGTATTGGTATTGACGTGGTCGTATGCTATAACTGCGCGATACTGCGCCGCTCACCTGGTTCACCTGGTCCGTCGTACTGTACTATATGTCTCGATTTCTGTTGTTATTGTTGCTGCAGCAACTAGATGAGTTGTTTGTTCTACAGCCGAGGCAGCTTCGTATTTGCTCGGTGGTCCGGGTTTCTGGTCTCGGGTTAGTCGGTTTCAGTTTCGGTTTCGGTTGGGTTTTTGGCTTTTGGTCGAGTCGAACGAGAGCGATAAGATTCCGTGATGTGGCACTAAGCGCTGTTCGTTGTTTACTGCTCTGTGCATGGGACGCCTCTGTTGTTTGGTGGCCGTCATCGTGGCCAGCCAGCCATAGAGGCACACTCACCCATACGGACGCACCCCGAACCCATACACATGTAGCGCATATAGCGCATATACCGCATATAGCGCGGCGACATCATGTCGTTATAGTCAGTCTAGTTGGCATTTCGTGCTTACCTTATGCCGCTTACTAACTTCTTGATGAGCGCAGAAAATACAAAAAAAATATAACACAGAGGAGGAAAAAACAGGCCTCCCGTAAATACCATACCATATTATACCATAGCCAGACCAAGACAAGCACAAAAGTGCCTCCTATATACGGGGCGACGGGCATCGGTGGCGTATGCGTGCTATTTTCAGCCGCATTAAAAGCTTATGGCCATGGCCAGGAAAACAGAGTCGCCGAGTGAAAGCACAGAGCTTGCACAGACCCAAGCGCTGATAACTGGCCATATGTTACCCAATAGCCAGCCAAGACTATTGGGTCTCTGAATAATTCAATTTGCTGGCCATATCCTAACTTTATTTGGGTTAAACTAAACCTCTTTGTTGAACTGCACAAGGAGAAAAGTTGACTCAAGGAAATATAATGTTTGTTTTATAGGTTATCTTATTACTGTTTAATTAATTTGTGTTTAATTATGACTAATTAAAAGCTAGCTAATGTAAGGCAACGATTACTAACTACCCACTTTGCTACGAAACCTAATTTCTCCGTAATTGCATATTAAAAATGTAGATTACCTTAAATAAATAATGATATAATTGTACTCCATGCGCAGTTGGAGCTAAAGCGTCCCAAGAGTCGCATCTACTTGAACGAAACCGAAGTTGGCCCCCTGGAGGAGCTGCCCTTTCCCTCCTACAATCCGCGTGTCCTGCAAGAGGGCTTAGAGGGCGAGAACCTTAAGACCTACGATATCATCGAGGGCTGTAGTCCACAGGATCTGTGGACCTGGAATGTGGGCTATCAGAAGCGCGAAGAGCAAATGGACCAGGAGTTCATTGCCGCCTCTCTGCCCAAATATGGTATGTAATCTAATTCTAATCTATTATAATCTAGCTTCATTGAAATTTTGTAGAAAAGGACGGCGAACTCACGCTCTATAATATACCACAGCAGCTGGAAAAGACCTTCACCGCTGAGATTGTGTTCGGAAATCGAAATATCTATCCGGAACCGAAGCAGGAGTCTTACCGATTGCAGTGAGTGTCTGTATAATAAGGATTTATCAAGAATTTCTAATTTCTGATTAAAAAAAAAGGTCCCTACACATAAAAAAACATATTTCCATATCGTTTTTACATGAAATACTCTTTTCGACCAGTTCAAATTTACCTGTACCTGTCACATAACAAATTAAAATTGATCTTAAGTAAAATCGATCTACGTTTCATATCGTAATTTTTTTGTGTGTAAGATAGCATCTTAATCCACCTCCCCCTCCTTAAAAACAGATACTACAATCGACCCAGTGAGATCGGCGCCATTATAGTGGCCTTCGTGGAGAGCTTTCGCTTGAATCCCGATTTCTGGACAGGAGCCACCATGGACGGCATCCTCAAGCGCGGTGTCAAGTTGACTAAAAAGAGCGCCGACCTGAACTACAAGTCGGAGGTGAATGACTTCGATATCATTCAACAGGTGGCGGAACGGGATGCAGCCGTCGAGATAAAGATTCATTTTTCTGGACTGCTCAAGAACGAACCGAACATGTTCAAGGCGCTTTCGCTGTTCTTTTCCAAATACAATGCCTGTATTTTCACCTCACGCGATCTCTTCCTGCTGATCTGGAAGCGCTGCCTGAACTCGTACTATATCTTCGATCCCAATGGACGGGATGAGGACTGCGAGCGGGATTTCGAGGAGGGAAAGTGTTCGCTGATGGCCACTCGATATACTGAGCATCTGGTGCACCTGATCACCAAGTTCAGTGACCTCCAGCCGCAGGATGAGTTCAATATCTTTGAGATATCTCTGACGCAGTATGGGAAACTGAAGGATCCACCTATTAAGGCGGTGGAAAACGAGGAGTTCCACAAACTGTGGGCCGTGGTCAACGAGAACTTTGCGGTGAAAACGGCGGCCACGGGTGGCATTCACCAGCCCATTTCGGGTAATGAGAAGAATGCCTCGCTGGTTGTGTCCCTGATAGCTCTGATTTACTCGGAGTTTGAGCTGGCTAAACTTTGGAAGCCCGGCACTGTGGATGATATCATTCGGTATGGAGTGGCCTACTATAAAACCCTTCGCAAGAAGTTCCGACTGGATGGCAAGCGGTGGAAGAACAAGAAGCCCCACTTGAATGTGGTGGATCTGCCGGAAATGTTCCTAATGGGTGCTTTTAAGGCCACCGTTCGCAAGCATCCCTTCATGATCAATGGCCATGTGGCGGACTGCAAGAGCTACTTGGAATCCCAGCTGACGATGGCTCTGCATCAGTTGTTTAATATGCCCCAGTGGCCATCGGCGCTGCTCCAGATCGACAACTCGGTGATGGCCGTTTGGCGGGACAGGGAGTTCTTCTATGTCTTCGATCCCTTTCGGCGAAATCGAACTGGTCTGGTGGTGGATCCCGATGACTATACCATCAAGGGTCTGGCGGTGTTGCAAATGCACACTACTTTTGACTCCTTTGTCCGGGTGATCTACAAGAATGCCCTGAAGATGCGACGTGGTGGCAAGTTCTTTATTCATGGAATACGAACGGGTTGCATTCGACCTTTGCAGGTGATGACCCCGCAGACAAACAAGTTTCCGGGTCTGCAGATGGGTCTGCCCACCTTCACGGATGAGCCACCAATGCCGGAGTTGAAGCAGAAGAAGAGTATCGAGAGTATTCCAGAGGAGGATCGCTTCCCCACGGTGGATGAGAAGGAGATGGTGGAGGAGCTCATCAACATGATCATCAATAGCATTATAAAGGAACTGCCTGAACCGCAACCAAAGCGGCCGTATCTCTATAAGCCCGCCCAAAAGGTGCTGCTGCGGACGGATCAGGAGAATCTCAAGGCGCTGCGGCTGAAGATCAAGCGGGGCTATGAACTTGGCCAGGCGGCGGCGGCGGAGGAGGAGGAGGATCTGAAGCGAGTGCTCACCGTCGAGGAAGAAGTGGCGCTCAAAAGCAACTTCAAGGCTTTGCCGGATGGCTCCTGGATCATCATGGGCACCACGCAGCTGCCTCAGCTGGACGAGGAGATGGCCAAGCTGGGTGGCCTGCTGGCCGGGCTGGTGGCCATGGCCGTTTCCTCCAAGTACAAGCTGTCCACCTGGAATGCCGATCTCATCGAGTTCTCCTTGGAGTCGGCCAATAGCTTTGGCGATGATTACCAGAACTACGAGTACATTTTGGCCTGCCTGTTGGCCAAAAAACTACCCGACATCGCCATCGGCGAGAGCAACTACAGTTTGGAGGTCAAGAAGGTGGTCAAGTCCTCGATCATGGTGCCTCTGCGCCAGGTTCTGGTTGATCTCCTGGTGGATAACAATAGGCTGCTCCTCGTTTGCCAGCGCTTCTCCTGCGTGATCTTCAAGCGCTATAACTTCGTGTACATGTTCATTGGATTCCCGTGCAATGCAATTGGCTATCGAAAGGGTGGATCTGGACCAGCTTGTCTCCTCCGCTTTGTGGAATTGGATGCATTGATTAAGCGCATCGAATTCGGCTGCAATCCACAGGGCTGCTCGGTGATGAACTTCATCGTGGCCTGCGTCCAAATGGTGGACAATAATATTCATGGGCGTTTCCGACCCTGGCGCAAGGAGGATGACGACAAGGAGGTCAAACAGGAGACGGCGAGGCAGAAGAAGCTGCGGGATCAGCGGCTGGAGAAGATGCGCTACATCGACGAGGAGCTCAGGAAGGAGAACGAGCGCATTCAGATGTTCCTCAAGGCCAAACAGGAGCACCAGGACAGAAAGGAGGGAAAGAAACGTAAGTTTATAGACTGAAAAGAAAATACTAATATTTCATATTCAATTTAAATATTTTTCGGTATGCGTTTCATCCATTGCGGTTTTTATTAATTTTAAATATGAAATTTTTTTTTTTTAATGTGAATATGATTACTATTAATTATAGTTAGTTTAAATGTTTTAAACTTTGATTTATATATGAAATTCTTTTTTTAATGACGTGAAATATTCAATGTAAATATGATTACTATAAATTATAGTTAATTTAAATGTTTTAAACTTTGATTTAAATATAAATTTTTTTTTTTAATAACGTGAAATATTTAATGTAAATATGATTACTATAAATTGTAGTTAATTTAAATGTTTTAAACTTTTATTTAAATAAGAAATTCTTTTTTTATGACGTAAATATATAATGTAAATATGATTACTATAAATTATAGTTAATTTAAATGTTTTAAAATTTGATTTAAATATCAAAATATTTTTTTAATGACGTAAAATATTTAATGTAAATATGATTAACAACGAATCTAATATATTCGACCTTAATATAAATAATTTCAAGTGAAACCAAGCAATCTGAATTGTTTTTTTTTTTAATTTAATTGAAATGTAACTTTTTCAATTTTAAACGCTTCAATTCTTAACTCAAACAATTTGAACAGTATTTATTGTCAATCCATTTCAAAACTTATTTTGTTGACAACATTTTTGTGGTGATTGTCTAGTGGGTTTTTTATAATTTTTTAAAAATGTTTAAATTAAAATACCCATTATTAAGGAACCTAAATATAAGTTACTTCAATTTTTAATCATATTTGAAGTATAAGTTTCTTGTGTTAAAACTTTATTTATTCTTTTTTTTAGCCGAGTACCGGGACATTGGCATCGACGAGGGCGAGGGAGAGGAGGGCGACGACGAGGAGGAGGACATGGTCGGCGAGGAGGAGGGCGAGGAGGAAGGCGAGGGCGAGGAGGAGGTGGAGCTGAAGCACCGACCGGGCAAGAAGCTGCCGAAGGAGCTTCGCCGGGCGTACAAGCCTCGTCCCATAATGTTTGGCTACAGGATGCGCGAGAAGGACTGCAACTTCAAGATCCAGGGCAGCCTGGCGCTCGAGGGCCGTGAGGAGGGTTCCTTCAAGACGATCAAGCCCTGCTACTTTGCCTCCGCCCTGGCCATCATCAGTTGCTCCCTGCGTCCTTTGAACCAATGGAACTCTTACCGTATTGATCGGGTTATTAATAATGCCAAGGCGATCTCCTCGGGAGTTTGTGAACTGGAATCGGTTTTTGAACGCGTGGTTCGCCACGTTACCATCGATGATTATGAGTTCGACATCTGGATACGCTGCTTCGAGCCGGCGGGCATGTGGACCCCGACGCCGGTGAAGAAACCCGGTTCCCCGGAAGTGGGCCTGATGATCTTCAAAAAGAAGTTCGGCAAGCTGCTCAACCAGCGCAAATACATGATCATCTTTACGCCAAATGGGAGCTATGCCATCTACCACGACGAGTTCTTCCACCTGTTTGATCCTTATGGCAGCATGGAGAAGCCTGGAGGGGATGAGGAGCAGGAGGACGACGATGGCGACGCCGAGGAGGAAGGAGGTGGAAAGAAAAAGAAGCGTTGTCCCAAGGGACCCAAGCGTTGGCCTGAAAGAAACACCGCCTCCTGGGTTCTCCTCTACGATGTGGATTCGGTGATCAAGTACATCGACGATCGGAGTGCCGTGAAGAACTGGAAGGAAAAGAACCTGTACAAGTTCTTCCTGGTGGATGTGCTTTCGCACAAGAAGGCGGCACCGAATGCCAGGATTCTGCAACTCCTCACCGATCTCTCGATACCCATGACCTGCACGAATAAGCAGTACGGCCGACCCGAGTACGAGATCTGTGCCACCAACGAATCTTTGGGATGGCTGGAACTGGAGAACTGTTTGCCCGTTTGGAGCCGGTTGAATCGCCGAAATACGGCTGGCAAGTATCGCAATCTGCCGATCAGCAAGATCAAGAAGTTCGACATCGAGATCGAGGGACGCCTGTGGTCGCTGTGGGGCAATCTCCATCCGGAGGCGCCGGTCTTTGAGGACGATGTGCGGGGTCGCCAGTATCTGGGCTGCTATGTGATGGCCTGCTGTGCGGCCAGTGTCTATCGGTTGATGGACTGGAGTCCACATCTCCTGGACACGATAGTGGTCAGCGGGAATACCTACTTCAAGGAGAGCATCGATCAGATCAGCAAGGAGGACTACGAGTTCTCGCTGGAGAACCTCAACATCGACTGCTCCATGGACACCATCAATTTCGTGGTCCACATCGAGCATGTGTGCTATGGCAAACTCTACCGGGTGCCCACCTTCAACCGGATGAATCTCTCCGAGGCTCTGATCTACTTCTTCAGTCACTACCAGTTCGGCATTGTGAGTGTGCGCAAGCGATCGCTGGCCATCGGGTTTTGTCCCGGCCACGATGGCGGCTACTTTATGTACGACTGTCAGGAGAAGGACCATCCGCTGTTCCCCAAGCAACAGGGCGCCTCCTACATGCTGCGCACCCGCCACCTCCAGGTGCTCCTCTACTGCGTGGTGGTCACCCTGAATGTGCCGTTCTACAACATCGACTTCAGCATCCACAAGGTGGAGATGCTGCGCGAGGGAGCCACCGTCGAGAACGAGGAGGAGGAGGGCGGCGAGGAGGTCGGCGCTTGAGGAGATTCGTGAGGTATTCGTGCCGGCAGAGGCTCAGGATTTAGTTACTAATTGTTTGGATAATATATATGGAATTAGGGGTATGAATTTAATAAAGCTATAAGTCACTTTTTAATATATCGTTTTCGGGATGGGTTACATTTGATTATGATAAATGATAATTATAAAATTTGTTTTTTTTATCTGTTTTGAAATTTAATTTACAACGATGTTTTGCATTTTGCATTAAATTTTAATTTTTGAGTTTCTATTTTTTTTAATTTTTCATTGATTTAAACTCTTTAGAAAAATAAATGCAAATGCCACCTTGAAGTCATTCAAATCTTAAATAATTTTTTTAACTGAGTTTTTTGAGTGTTGTTTGTGTTTTAAAAAATATAAAATATTTCATTGCTTTAAACTCTTTTAAAATTAAAATGCAAATGCCACTTTAAAGTCATTCTTATCTTAAATAATAATGTAGTTTAAAGATTCAATGTTTAGCTAAAACCAAAATTATGGTTATAAAAATTTAGGATTCTATTTAATCATAGATGTTTTAAGAATTTCTACTGTTTTTGAACTTTTTACTCCCTAAAAATTTAGACAAAAATTCAACTCCTATTTTAAAATCACACTATTCTTTATCCAAGATTCCTAAATAAAGAATGAAATTCTTTCACGTTTTACACACCCTGTGACTAATAGAAACCAGATGGAAATAATCAAAAGCAGATACTCTTCAAAGTCGAAATTTAATCGGTTCTCTAAGAACTAAGCTAAACATTTAACAACAATCGGATGACGCATGACCGGGTGACTCGATGTCGTCATTCGGTGACTCAAATCCGCAGATGACTTAATGCCGCAGACGACGCTGTTCCTCGGCCTGTTTGTAGTGGTAGCCATCGGCACGGAGCTCGTGGGCGGGCTCCGGTTCCAGTTGCTCCTGGGTCTCCACATCGGACGGAGCCATGGGCTGCTGGACATCCAGAATGTATGGCATCTGCTGCTCCTCCTCCGCAGCTGGCTGATCCTGAAATTGCTGGGGCTGCTCCTCCTGGGGCTGCTGATCCTGCTGCTGCTGTTCCTGCATCTGGAACTGCTGCATCTGCTCCTGGTATTGCTGGTAGGTCAACTGCTGTTCGGAGACTGGTGCGGGGGGCAGGTAACGATTGGCAAGCTCTGGCTGCTCCTGCAGCTTCTCCATGACAACCTCCTCGGGAGCCATCTCCATCTGGGGCATCATCATGGGCTCAGCATCCATCTGGACTGGAGCGGCGGCAACTGGTGCGGGTGGCAGGTAGCGAGTGGAGGGCACGGCTTCCTCCTGCTGATCCACTGGAGCGGGAGGTGTGAGCAGACTGCTGGGCATCGGCTCCATTTGACCCTGCTCATTCGGACGCATGTACTCTACCTGTTCGGGCAGCTCGCGCAGCTCCTGCTGCTCGATGCTCATGGACACTGCGTGCTCCGGACGAGGAGGCGGCAGGTAGCTGCTGCCAGGTTGCAGGTGCGACACATCCGCGGCCGCCAGGCAGGCGCACAAAGCGAGGGTCAGGCAGAAGGTTTTCTAAGAGGGAGTGATATGATATTATCTATTAAATTTTAAGATTATAAAAATAACATGCTAAAAATTTAAAATAAATACAAAAAATTTAGAAAGTTAATTCTGCAAAAAATGTGTTTATCGAAAAGCTAATATTTAAGAAATGGAATCCAAGATCATTACTAAAATGGAACCCTACTAAAAAAAGAATTTTTATATTTATTGATCATCTTTTTTTATCGGAATTTTTTTTTTAACTATTTAAAAGTCTATTAGTGATTTAATCGACCTATGTTTACTATTGAGCACTTTATCGGTACTCGAGGTAATTTTTAGTTGGTTATAAATAACTCAACAGTTTCTAGCATTTAAAAAATAAATTTTGAGCATTATAAAAGAATGCAAGATTTAATTTAATATATTATTTTGTTTTTTTTTGTGATGGTCTCCTTATATCCTTTATTATCCTTGTTAGTTCTTTTAGTTCTCTTGGTGAATGCTTACCATCTTGTTGGATGTTTGGCTGTGGAGCGTCTGATGTCGGAACACTAAAATGTAATGATATTTATACGAGTACAGCTTCAGGGGAGACCTTCGAAAAAGTTCAAACAGTGGGCTTCGGGGCGGGTTCCGTTATTTGCGCAGACCATCTATGATTTGTCGTCGATTTTCGGTTTTCGGCTTTGGTTTTGATTTTGATTTTGGTGCATCTCAGCAAACAATCAAACAAACAAACATTCGAATGGCTAAATGTTCGAATATTCAAGCTGATTCATCGCCACTGGCCGCCGAAGCAATTCGATCCCATCCGATTCAAGTCAAGCCTCAATTGGTCTCAGTGTAAGCCGCTTTTGGCTATTTTCGTACCCTTGCTGAAAGTCATTACGATTTTTAAAGCCCACAAGGAAGACCACCTACTAAATAAATAAATAATGTATAAATAGTTTTAAGAAAAATAAAAGCTTATTGTGTAATTTCCTATCTAAATAAATATGTATTTTGTTAATTATGTATATATATTTTAATACTTAATACTCGTACGTAAAGAATTGTTATTGGTTTAAAAACAGCTAGTACTTATTCCCCATATACTCCTTTATTTACTTGTGGCTTATAAGATTATGCTGTGATCTTAAAACATGTATGTATTTAATAACAGCATTTATAAAGTAAATAAAGCAATTATTTATTAAGGAATAAATTCGCAATAAATTATTAAAAAAATATAATATGAACAGGATATTTTTAAAAACGGAAAGCATTTTATTTATGATTTTGTATAATTTTTTGTTTATTTTTATGAAAAAGTGTACCTAATCATCACCTTTAAAAAAAGCACGCTTATCCATTTTAAGCGCTTCTCCTCTCTTCATTTCTGTCTTCACCTGCTGACAGGTGCCACTTGACGGGGCGTTTGACAATCTCGATGGCGCTCGAGAGCTCCGGCTCGAGGCGTATAAACTGGAGCATGGCTGGTCTGGGTATCCAAGGTTCCCCGAATTTGCTTTTCACTGAGTGTTTTTTGCACGTCCCCTCCTGACCTTCGGCGTCGGATTTCACGGTCAATGGATGGGTCCAGCACCTGAGTGACCGAAGATGTCTCCGTATCTCCAAGGGGCCGGACCGGAAAAGCAAATAACCAATCAACCGAAAAATCCCATATAAGCCACTTGAAAATAAAATGCTTTATGTTTGCATTAGAAAAACGGTTGAGCGATTCTAAATATGGAATTTTGTTCTGAAATATTAAAATAAATGTTTATTTCGGTATTTACTTTAATAAAATATTTTATTTAATATTTTTAGCTAATAATTGAGATCATTAAATCAACTGTTTTTCCATCCAGTTGTCAGGTTTCGAAAACTCAAAAACCCTTTTGTATTTTCACATTGTTTACATTCCCTTTTAATGGGAACCGAACCAAAAACTGTACACTGTTATTTGTATATTTTCGGTAGCGCTTTTATAAATTGTCTTATTAGTGTTTCTATTGGCCTTCCATCATCGGGGTCTGGATAGAGTATGTACGAGTGCAGTCGCTGCGGTAATCGAAGAAATTGCTTAAGTCCCTGCACCGCCGACAAATTCCAAAACTCCGGAAAGGATTACATAGAGGGCGCCTCCAGTTGGTGCAACTTGTGCAACGAACTGACCTTCTTTATGAAGCACAACGCGGCCAGCGAATCGGTTCAGATACTTTTCAGACAAAGTTTGGACTCGATCGATTCGGTAACTTGCAGGATATCAACTTTGAATTCCGGAAAGGGTATACAGAATCAACAGGCCGCCAGTCTGGCTAACCATATGAATAATTGGGCCGTCGAGGCCGTGGATCCGCCGAGAAACGGTGGATCCTTCAATTTACTGCCCAATAGGCATGGCAACTTGAATCGCAATCAGCATATTGAAGATGATCCTGTCACACCACCCGTGACTCCATTAAATGTATCCCCAGCGACGAGTACTCGATCTGATGCGAGCACTCTACGTAATTCAAGTCCTGCGAAAGTGGTTCCATCACGAAGTAAAAGATCTGGAAAGATCAAGGGCATCGAACTAATGCGATCCACACCGCCTAGGCATATGAATCCCGTACTACCACTCGAACTAGATCGTCGCCTGTCGCCTGTTAATCCATATGCCAGAACCTACAAGCATCGCGATGACCAGAATCAAAGATCTGAAACCTCCACCAAGCGGGTAAAGAGCTCTGATCTTTATTCCTTAACCACTGGACCGGGTCTTACCATCAAGGACATCAAGAAGTTGCAGCGTCGCTTTGCTGCCGATGAATCCTCCGCCAAACCAGGGACCTCCAAGCAGGCAAAGAGCCCAGATTCCCGGCCTAAGAATTCCAGCAATATGGAACTTCAAAAGAAGCTACTCGAGAAACGGCGACAAATGAGAAAGTTGGCCTTGATGAGAAACCGGCTGGATGCGGAATGTGAGACGGCCCGAACGGAACTGGATGTCCTGGAGAAAAGGACACATCGCTCTTCCTCGGGACGAAGTAAACGACAGAGTGGAGGAGCACATATGACCTTACAACGTTTGAAGTCTAAAGCGGAAATGGAAAAGAAAATAACAGAAGGCAAGAAGTTGCACAAGGAAGAAAGTCTGGAAACCCTGTTGAAGGCTCTACACGAAGAGGATAAACCATATATAAAGAGCAAGGATTTGGATTCGGATCGGATTTCCCAAGAGAGCCTTGAAACATTAGATCCTTCTTTAGAATCCGAAACCGATACGGAAACCGTGACTGAAAGTGATTCGGGTTCGGATACGGAAACCAACTTAGAAACCCCCTTATCAACGACACAAAGAGAAAGTATAGTTGTCAGAAAGCAAAGGATCTATGTACCGCTGCCCTATCAGCTGAGAAATCCTTTTGCAACCCCTGCCAATGTTGGCTTCTACATGCCCAGTGGCTATCGACCCAGGGATAATTTCGAGCGAACCCAGCCCTTGGGTGAACCGCGCAGGATGTGCATTCTCTTGTCCTCGGCGCAGCGAGCTCTCTTTTCCAGCTTCGTCAACGATCCGTTGGATATTGTTAAGCTAATCAGGAGCCTAGATGAATCCATGGAAGTCTGCTTGAATGCCCCGCGAGCTCAGTTCTCCACGATAGCCTGTTCGGAGAAGGAACTCATCCGACTGATCGAGAAGAAACCCCAGATGACCAAGTTGCAAAAGACCAAGGAACTAGACGTTTCGCGATCACCCGTTCGTTGTCCCGATTCCGATTGCCAGCGACTGTGCTTCGTCTCCGATTTGAATAACCACCTGCTACTGGATCATCGATCCCTGACCATGGAGCGGATTAAGGCTAGGGAGACCAAGACCTTCTTTCTGGACACCAACATGACGATGGTGGACAAGCCCAAGTGCCACATGGTCTATATGGTGCGGGATAAGATCATCGACACCCAGGCCGAGGATCTCCGTGATCTACTGCCCGTCCTGGTGATGAGTGGCCGTACTTATTTAACCAATGCTTTGGGTGTTAATACCCGGGGATCCCGTACTAGGTCCCAATCCGATATAGAATTCTTCGTTCTCTGGTTAACCGGATTTGTGCCGCGTGGCATGCAACCCATGGCCACCCTTTCGCTTTGGTCCACCCTAGGTCCCCAGATGGCCGGTTGCGTTGGGGTTAATACCGGCTATATCTACGATATCCGGGCTCCCAACGAAGTGGGCCACGTCGGCCGCAGTCGGTGCGCCATGGTGCTGCCCATGGCCATGATCACGGAGATGACCAACAATGCCCGCAGATTCCTGGCCGTTCAGGTGCAGGTCTACTGATGATCGATCGACAACAAGTGCTAAATTTTACCGTACTAATTGGATAGATTTGTATCTAATAAAACAATCTTATGATCACTTTTCTATACGAATTTTTTGTTTAATTTTTAATGGTTGGTAGTAGAACAGGGAAAAATCTAAGCAATACCTAGATTTGATTATTTTCTTCTTTATAATAATTTTATAAGAATTCAAAAAGATGATGTTTCAATAAACCCAAATTTTTCAAGATTTCTAGCAATCTCCAAAAAGCATAGCATACTTCTAGGCCTCCTCAAAATGTATAATAATTTTATTGCCTACTTTTTAGGGAGCTGGATTGCTAAACTCTGCAGGCATTTAATTTAGCTAACCGACTTGTTAGGTTTACTTTTTGTGGCTACTGGCAAACAAATAAATCAAAGTAGACGTATATTTCATTCTCAAACCTTTGCTTTTTCTGTCTTATAAGTTGTAACACTAGTTCAAGCGATAGCACCCATTCAGTTGAAACTCACAAATAATACGCAAAACATATATTAATTTTTTGTGAGTCAACTTTTTATTTCGATACAAGGCAGTGTAAATTTTAGATTTTTAAAATTCTTTTAACTATAAATTGCCCGTTCACTAAACCCGATTGTCTTTTTTTCGGCCCAAAACAAAGAACCATGACGTCTCAATTCGGTGAGAAGCGTGGGGTATCCAAAAGTGGCAAGGACGAAATGGCGATTATGGATCCCACCGAGAGTGACTTCGCCCTGGAACTGAAGCCGACCCCCAAGCAGACCTGCATTCCTGAGCACCAACGCCAGCGATTGGTCAGGTGAGGTTTTATATAAAGATTATTAATACAAATTCAAAAGCATCAAGTTCTTAACATTCGCATTTTCTTTAAACATAGAATCATTTTGTCTTGTCATTACTCAAAGCGTAATCAAGAGATTAATTTGATCTTCATTGAAAGAAATTGTATAAAATCAGAATTAATTGACCATTTATTAGCATTAAAATCATGACAATAAATTGCAATAAATATATTCCAGTAATTTAGATATTTTTGAACAAGAATTAGTATTTGATGACCATATTTTATTAAATTTTAATAATAATTAGTAATCAAAAAATCTGGAAAATATACAAATCCCTTTTTAGCTTTGTAAGGATTATAATTGATCTTTATTTTAAAAAGTAAATCCCTAAGATCTTATTCTTTTTTACCATCCAGTGTTTACCAGCGGGAAAGCGTGTTCGATATACCGGACAAGTCCTGGTCGGTTCTTTACTTCGGTGCTGCGAAGGACAGGGCCTTGAAGTAGTGTCATCCAAGCAGACAGATGACCCGTTCCCCCATCCCAACATTCCCGTAGTAGCACCAATTGAAATCGAATGTCTGCAACCGCCTGGCCCACTGATTGACTCCTTCGCCACCATCTAAGCGTCCACCAGTCATCCATCAGACGTCGCGAAATGTTATATAAAATTGAAATTCGCCCTCGTGCCAGTGCATATTTGATCTTTTTGTGTGGGCTTTGGCATATTGCTGCAATTGATGATGAGGCTGTCTCCGGCGATTCTGATACGTACGATTGTGATTAATGGAGACAGCGTCATTGAGCGCGATCTGCGGCGCTTCAGACATATAGTACTATGGAATATTCGCACAACGATCGCAGAACGATCCATGATGTCATTCATACTCGGGCCACCCGATCCCGAACACATTGAGCCAAGATTGCCATTGCTCTTGAGAAGTGTCAAGCGAGCATTTCTACACAGAGAAAAAAAACTAAGAACATTGCACTCAAATCAAGAACATTCGTTCTTAAAAACCGGGTAAGCACAAATGTTCTCATTTCGAGTTGAATGTTCTCAACATCAGAACGAAATGGTGTTAGCTAATAATCCGACATTGAGTTAATTTCGTTCTTTTTTCAAGTTGATTTTGTCCTTAATTCAAGAACATTTTTAAGTCAAATGGATACAAAAATAAGTTCATTTGTTATATTTTCAGAACATTTCGCTCTCAATTCTATAGCATTTTGAATTTAATTTTAGCTAAAGATAAGAGTCATTTAGGATCAAAAGTAATTTATATGTAATATTAAGGTAGTTGTCCAATTACCTTTTCCAAAAGTAACTTCATCCTACACCTTATAAAAGTGCGGAAGTTTATTAAAGGCTTAAGCCAGAAAAAAGTCTTTAAGTCTCAATATCTGACTTGGCCTTGGTTCATGAAGGGCTAGACCCAGTTGGGAATTATAAATAAGACGAAAAGGGCCAATCTAATGGTAAGGTCGTATTGGAGCAAAGGAAAATGGCCTAATGCGTGCTAGGTGTCAAACGAAAACATCCTAACGCTTTCTAGGAAATCCATAAAAATTAGAGAATAGAGTTTTGAATCACTTTAAGTTGAAATGCAACTTAATTTTTGTTCATTCTTTAGTCCTTTTCGTTCTTAAACTAAGAACATTTTGAGGGATTGTGGTTTTTGAGAACAAAATTGATTTGATTTAAGAACCCTGTGCTAAAATAATAACATTTCGTTCATATTTCAAGAACATTCTAAGCTCAACTAGATTTTAAGAACCAATTTAACTTAATTTAAGCACATTTAGAACATTTTGAACTTAAAAAAGGCATTTATATTTTTAAGAACATTTTCAACTCAGATGAGAACGTCAGAATTCTCTCTGTGTATCAGAAGCGGAAATAATGGCTTAATGAGACAAATGACGCGACTCTGGCACTTCTGACAGTTTCTAAATACGTGTGAATTTCATCAAATTGATGCCCAATTTTTGCAGTCGCCGTGTCAGTTATGATAAATTGGGGAATTGTGTGCACGAAATGCTAATCCCCCGACGAATAATCTAGCAAAGGGCTAATTCTAGAAAGATACAATGTAATTTGTAGGGGAACCACAAAAAATCTTGTAAGGGTATACAAATAAAAATCGTTGATTACAAGAAAAAAATGTAAGAAGAAAGGTAATAATTTTAAATAGCTAAACAGTGTATTAAATTTAGAATATAAAGATAAGGGATTATTACTTTAAATTAAAGTATATTTATAAGAAAAACATAGTTGATTTAATTTAAAGTTTCGTTTAAACCAGTGTTAAAAGTCAGAGTTTTGGCTTTCATGCTCAGTTGACCTTTTGTGAATCCCCCTCCATAAATTTATGGTCTGTCTGCGTTTAAAAATAGCTCCGAAAATAGCTTTCTTCCAAGCATGCCAAAATCTGTTTGTCTGCTCGTTAGCATATCTGCACACTGAACATTTGGCACTGGCTGCAGATGGGTGGATTCAAAAATTCTTAACCACATGTGAGCTTTAAATCTAACTAAGCTGTGTGACCCAGATCATTATTTAAATTAACTTACACACAAGGCTTTAGCTAAATGCATTATTTAGATTGGGATAAAAGGATATAAGTATTCAAACTTCAACAATTGTAATTGCTACTGCATTTAAGATAAGATTAATGATATCGTTTGAGATTAGATAGTTTTGTAATTTCTATTTATAACTGATGAGCTAGCAAGTTCTTGGTTTCCCTAAAACCTTGGCCGTCAGTCAAAAAGTTTACAATGGGCCAAAGAAATGTCTCATTTCCGCTGTGAATTTATTCATATTTGTTCGCTGCATTTTTCACCATTGCAAGTGCAATTTGCAAACGAGACGAAAGTGGAAGTGACATCAGTGTGCTCATCGGCTATAACAAGAGCGTATTAATACCACTCGAATAAAAAGTGAGATCAGACCTGAATTTATTGGAATCATTTGGCATGTGAAAGTGCTGAACTTTAGTTGAATTTATTTGGCCAAAATTCCTGGGAAAAGTGTTGGGTGCCTTCACATCATGAGCTCTCTTTGTAAATAAGATGTACATTCGCCTATATTTGCTTGCCACATTTTGTGGCCTGTTTGGCTCTGTGTTCTAATTGAAATGGACCACAAAATTGCTCTTTACTGAATGCGGCATGCCGCAAACTTCAAAGTTTCGCCCTCTTCTTGCCGCCTCTGATTGATGCCCATATGATTGATGGAGTCGCACTCGATTTTCGTTTATTTTTGCTGCCCGTCTTAAAGTTTATTTTTCGTTTCGTTTTTTTTTCCACCAATTTGATACAATTGAACTTTGTCGTGTGTCCACACAAAATTCTTTCCATACATTATGCATAATTTGCATAAAAAACATGGGCAAGCTCAAAGTCCAAAGTGCCAAAGTCGCCTGTGTTTTCATTTCCCCCTTTTTTTCTACGACTCGGGTTTTTTTTTCTTATGTGGTAAAATCTCGCATTTCCATAAGGCAAACATGAGCATAAGCATAAAATTATATATGCACAAGAATTGGCAGAGCCATCGAAGCAACGACAACTGCACTTGCAAGTTGCAACAATCTGAGCAGTGCACTTAAAGAAATACGCAGATTATCTGGGGGAGAGAAAGTAAATATTATTTTCAAATTTTAATAGTTTGTAATTACTTTTTGTTTTAAATAAAAAAATTATATAATTATTTATTAAAGCCAATTAAATTCACACATATCAAATTAATTTTTTCTTTTACATTTTATAGTAATTTATAAAACAAGTATTATATTTTAGATCCTTCTTTTAACCTAATAAATTCTTTTAATAACATAGATATAAGATTTTAACAAACATTACTTACACTTTTTGTTTAAAATAGTAAGAAAAATATATAATTCATATTTTATATTATAAAAAGGTAAATTAGGTTGGACAACATTTTATTTCCGAGTGCAATGTGATTGGATAAGGAGGGAATATTGTGTGCGGAGCGGTTTCTTTGCTCTGGCCAAAATTTCGCTTCACTTGTTGTGGCTGTAATTGCTGCCGTTTCCGAGGGGCCAAAAGGGGCGGTGGGAGGTGGGTGGCAGTAGGTGGCAGCGGGTGGATGGCGGAGGATTGGTATCTGTCATTGACATGGATGGTCGTCGTGGTTCGTGCCTGCAGCTCAAATGCATTTTGCATAATTTTAAAGCCTCTTTAAAGCGAAATGCAATTACGGGTTGCGATTTTGTGACCGAAACTATTCGCGCATTTCCTTTTTTTTTACTTTTTTTTTTGGAACAAATTGAATTTCACTCTTCGCTGCACATCGATGGGGTGGAAAGAGAGATTTTCGCATTTCCCATGCGTCGCATACGTGTTATTTGCGAATTCGCAAAGCGCGAACAATTTTGATCAATTTCTATGCAATTACTTTCTGCCAATTAGAGGGAAATTGATTAATTAGCCTTAGCTAGCGCGTATGAAATATGCTTAATCAATTATTGATGATGCCGGGGAAAAAGGTTTATGGTCCAAATCTGTCGTTAGCTCTGCCAATTATCCATGAATTATGCTCTCAGGGAAATCCAAAACTAATATTCTAAACACATTTTCCACATTACTCATGTCTGGAATAAATGTTCAGGTGATTCAGGTAGTGGATTTCGATTATTCACAGCGATAAGAGTGGCTAAGATGATTCAGATATAGCTGTGGTTTTTTTTTGTTAGAGAAGTTAAGTCAGAAAAGTTCTTGAAGAATACAAATATATGTAACTCTTATACTTTTTTTTTGGAATCAAACTACGTAAATGACGCTCCCCAATTGAACTTGAACTTGATGTTAAGTGACAGCAATTGAAATGTCTTAATTTTGTACCCGAAAATTGGGTCAATTCATGCTGAAATTCGTGGAATGCAAACAAGTGAATAATTCTTATACTTTTAATTACTCGCCTAATATTAAACAGGCTGAGGCCATGTTCAGAAAACCATTTATCAAAAGTTTCGTAACTTTTTGAATAATTTTGAATATTTATAAAAACCAGAAACATAAGCTCTGCCCCAGTGGCAAAAACATTGTTGTACTCTATGGGCATGTGAATGCCGTCTAAGCGTAAATATATTGGAAATCGATTAGTGCAAAGTGAACAGGAAAATCAACAAAATGGAAATGACATCGCCAGACAACGTGGCTCTGGGAACTGGTGGCCACGCATAATTCTTGAGCTGCTGGCTTTGGGGGCAATCGTACAGAGAAAAACTACAACTTTGTAACATAACAAAAAACTATATTTTAAAATCAATTATCAATATGATATTTTAGCATTATTGGGAAGTTTTGCAATATACTAAAAGATTATTTTAAATATTAATATACAATTATGTCAGACAGAACATTATAAGATTATAACCAACCAATTTTATTTTTTTTAATTCTTTTCTTGGTATTCCCAACGACCAAAGTTTTATAGAAATAAAAAACATTTTTAAAATATTTAATAATAAGACATAATGAAAGCCAATGTAGGTCTATAAAGTTTTGAAGAAATGTTCAAATTTATGAATATGATGGTCAAAAAAAAAAGAATGATCTATTTCATGGAAACATTTCTTGACTTTGTTTTTCTCGGTGTGCAGTAATCATCAATGACAAAGTTAGCCCGATGCCGGGGGACAGGTTGCAGTTGGCTCCGCTTACTGACCACCGGTCACCAGTTACCAGCAACCCAGTGACCACCATCACCATCTCCACATCCACATCCATCGCCAGCTGCCCAACAAGTTGTCTTCAATTAGCGCCAATCGCAGCACAACAACGAAAAGCAATTAAGTCACGCAGCGTTCACCAACTTGGGTGTTCTGCGGCCTCTTATCAAATATTTTTTAATTGAAAACTTATTACTGAAAGTATCCCAAACTTGGTTATCTATCGTTCGAGTAAGTTATGTTATGATGAGATTTGCATAATTGGAAACACGTTAGACGGCTGGTCTAAGGTATTCATCAGTGCCTCTCTCCTTCGCTTTCAAATTTGCATAGTGCAAGTGGCTTACTCACCAGATCTGCCGGATGACTCAGAGTTGTAACCTTCAATTGTTTATGGAACCACCATATAAACCCTAACTACATATCGGCAGTAAAATATGATTGGAATCCGCTGCGTTTATTAAGCAATTGTCTTGGAGCAAGTGCAAGTTTGCATATTTTCGAATTTAAGTTTCAGCATGTTTATTCGCATTTTATGATCGTTCCGTTTTCTCGATTTCGATTTTTCGTATTGGGGTCTCGGTGGTGCGGTCCAGAAATGTGGCGATCGTATTGGACTACATTTTTGCTCTTATTAGTGGAGCATACCCAGACGCAAATCCCCGGGCATCGACACATGTTGCGACTGCCGGGCTTTTTCCGAAAATACATATATTTTTGGATATAGCCGAAATGTGCGAAAAATTTAAGACATTCGCTACATCTGGCAATTGTAATGGGCAGGATGCTGTGGGGCTCATGCGGGAATTATTTGTCTGGGTTAATTTGTTTCAAACATGTCGAAAGGTTTACTGAAACTACTTTTATTATAGTTTCCTACAAGCATGACGACTTCAAACGACTTGATTTTAACAGGAATATATGTATATGGCACTCTTCAGAAATGAAATTATTGCGCACATTCTAAGGTACTTCATTACGTAGGGAATAGATAAAAGCAGCAAAGGCGAAGGTAGCCCCTTATGTAAATATTTCTGATTAGGGTAGCAGTACAGTCACCGGCCATAGAAATGTTAAGTTGCGAAAACAAAGATATCTCCTAGATAAAAAAACCCTTAGATGCAATTCACTCATTTTGGTATAAAAGGGTTCCAACATCTTGGACAAGTTGACAATCGGAAATAAGTAGGTACTGCCAACGTTTTCATTTAATCATACAAGGGATCAAAAGCAATGGGTACTGCCGCGCATTCAATCACCAACGAGGAATTAGTGGATTGCAAGAATGAACTCATAGTCTTCAGAGTCCTCTCATTCATCTCCTCTATTCTGGGATTTCTTCTGTGTCTGAAAGTGTTGCAATTGTATAGAAGATCAAAAAAACTCAGATTTCGACTTGCAGCTGAAACATTAAAACTCGAGAAGGTGCAAACAGAATTAAAAGCTTACACCGAACAAAAAAACAGAAAATTTAAATTTAATAAGCGTTGTATTAAGAATATAAGGGAAATAGTATAAACGTGTACGCATTGATAAATTACTAAAACACAAACTAATTTTAGTAAATAGCATACAATAAATACCAATTAGCGTTGCATTGATACTTGCAGTTTCTTTTTTTTCAGCTTAGTGATAAAATAAAGAAACAACCTTTAGAAGAAAAAAAACCCAAATTCGAAATATTTTATCAACATCCGCACAAAAGTGGTATACAGGAAATGTATTTTCCCAAGGGAATTTTATTCCTTTCATTTGATTTATTTTGAAATCATTTGTCATCGCCTTATTTCGCATTTTTGCACAGGCTAAGAGACACCTTCTTTAATTAGTATGTTTGTTTTTTAACTATTGTACTTTTCGAATTTTCCTATATTTTTCAATATATATTTTTTCTGTGATATAAACAATCTATTGTCCACGTGCTGCGACCTCTTCGATGGGTCAATGTCACGCCAGAATCGACGCTTCTTGTGTTTGTTTAGACTCTCCTCGCGGGGCAGCTGAGAAAATCTTTAAATTGCCATAAATTACAAGAATTAGGGGTCTAATGTTAGATACGGCTGCCAAAGTTGCGCAAACATTTGCCGGAGTCAAGTGCAGAGTGTCGATGGACGGAATACATCGAGATCGAAACGGAGGCGTATACGGTTAGAAATGAAACGGAATTAATGGGTCTGGCCTTTGATGGCCCCAAAAGAGTTGAGCTATCGCATAAATCATGGGCGACCTTCCCCATTGAAGATCGTCATTCTAGTTTTTATTCGAATATTCCGGGTGTTAATGGCCGGCAAAAGAAAAGTTAGGCACATAGTTTATCCAAAGAATTTTATATCGTAACTATTTGGACATTAAAAATGCCAGATTTTATTACACATACATTTGTACACCATAAACAAAATGCCTTGCTTAAATTAAATTCGCCTATGCGAATATGATGTTTACTACTTATTTAATTTATTGTTGCTGTAAGGTAATTGCTAATTAAATATTTTATACAAATTGTGGGATGTGTTTTTACAACATAAAAAAATGCTTTTGAAATTGTGTACTACTATTTTTGTCAGATACCTATAACATATATTAAATCCCTTTTTTTTCTTTTGCTTCAAAAGCAAACCATTACAATTTCCTTATTGTGAATTTTTTAAATTTGGTTTTAAATAAAAATTTAAAAATTTTACTAACAAAAAAAAAACCGGTACGAACAAACTTTTTTCTAGGGGCTATGGATGCTCTACTTGTGGATCGAAAAGTGTATAAAATATGTTCGCTAAACGCAGCTGTAAGCAATTTGAATTAAAAACAAGAAAGGAAGCTAGCTTCGGCCAGCCGAAGCTTATATACCCTTGCAGATCATTCCTATTAATTAACAAATCGCAAAAATGTTCAATTTTCTAATATTTCTCATTAATTTTCCGATCGTTCCTATGGCAGCTATATGATATAGTCGTCCGATTTTGATCAAATTAAAATTAAAATTCGGAAATATTTAAAAAGAGTCATATCCTAGAGTAGAAGATAATACAATAAAAACCAAAGAAGCTAGAATTTATTTCCTATTACTTTTCCATTAATTTTCCGATCGTTCCTATGGCAGCTATATGATATAGTCGTCCGATTTTGATTAAATTAAAATTGAAATTCGGAAATATTTAAAAAGAGTCATATCCTAGAGTAGAAGATAATACAATAAAAACCAAAGAAGCTTGAATTTATTTCCTATTACTTTTCCATTAATTTTCCGATCGTTCCTATGGCAGCTATATGATATAGTAGTCCGATTTTTTAAAAAATTAATTCGAAATTCAGAAATATTTAAAAAACGGACAGACGGACAGACGGACAGACGGACAGACGGACAGACGGACAGACGGACGGACAGACGGACAGACGGACAGACGGACATGGCTAGATCGACTCGTCTTGTGATGCTGATCAAGAATATAAATACTTTATGGGGTCGGAAACGTCTCCTTCACTGCGTTGCAAACTTCTGACTGAAATCATAATACCCTCTGCAAGGGTATAAAAAGTTATTATAATAAACTAAAATTTACAAAATGGTGTCAAATATAATCCATTTTTTTGCCGGGTGTATGCTCGTAACATTACACGAATGTTGATGTTTATGCACAGATTTTTTGGGGGCAGCTGCCGCACATGTTGGCAGCGAGGCGCCACGCCACGCCACGCCACCCACTCAATGCCAATGTCCAGAGCAGATGGCGCACGCTCGCCCACCCCCACCCACATTTACACACACACACACAAGCAGATCGGAACCACACCCACAATCCCCACCCAACCGACCGGCGATTCTATTTCGATTTTGGAAGTCATCCCTATTTTTAGCCAGCATGGATCATCCTGTGTGGCCAAGCATGGTAACTCTTTCACGTACCATAAATTAATCTATTTCGATTCGCGATTCCCATTTTCCCTCCGGGAAACTATTCCTCATCGCAAAATTATGTTCAATTTGTCTTCATGTGGGGCTTTCATAATTTTTGAATCACTTTTTTGTTTACATTTCGTTTCCTCGCCTTTTCGAATATGTTTTTCGACGAATGCGCTCAATTTGTTGCCCGTTCTGTAAACATTCCGTTTTGTTTATCAGCTTACAAAGTGCAACAGATTAATAATAAACTGCTCCGTCAATTTGACCACTTTATTGGGTGATTGGACGGTCCTCCATGACACACTCTCCGCTATTTCATTTATTTATACACTTGTAGAGTTTTATATAATTGCAAGGAACTTTTTATCTTCCCAAATCAAATATACCTTTTAATATTTTAGCAAGACACAAGAAGGCAAGCATTTTTTATGACTATTGGTTCTCGGTCTCTTAATCATCGTTTACTTTGAAAAATGACAAGGTGTTGTTTGGCCTAAACTATACACTTTGTTGATGGAAAATATATAAAATATTTCCTTTCTGGGAAAAAAAGGTGTTATTCACCTTAGCAAATATTTTCCGACTATCTAGATTTAATACATTTTCATTTCCTAACTCAGAAGGTTAGCCTTATTATACTGATACGGATACTGATTAAGCGTATATTATTTTCACCTGTTAAAATGCCATATATCATTTTACATATTATAAATATTAGTATTATTATTAACAAGGGTATCTCATCTTCGGCCTTAAAAGTTAGCCTTCCTCTCTTGTTACTTTAAATGGGTCAGGCTCGCACAAGCAATGAAAATGTTAATGTTGCTCCTTGAATACATTGTTGTTGCTGTTGTGGCTAAGGTTGCACTTGTTGATGTTGCTCGTGTTGCAGTTCTTCACGTTGCACTTGATTTTGTTTGTGTTGCTATCGCAACTTTTGTTTGTTTAATATCTTATAATTTTTCAATGTTGCTCTTGTTTCTGTTGATGTTGCTGATATCCATGTTGTTGCTGTTGTTTCTAGCACTTTTTCTGCCCCATTTAATTCAACAAGCAACAAGTTGCCGAAGCTTGAAAGCTTTTCAGTTTTACATTGTTTAAGTCCAACGGAAAGTTCCTCAAACTTTGGCAGCTTCTAAATAGCGCTAATGAATGGGATTACTGTGTTACAATTTTTGGAAATTAAGGAATCAAAATTTTCCGAGAAAACTTCTGTGTCAGTATGCAAATTTCGCAAGACCTCTGCATGATTCATTAACACTGCCGCGCTGATCTACGTAATTGTTTATAAATATGGGCGGCACCGGCAGACAGATGGCGTCATTTGTTTGCATTGAATGTGGTCAGGAATTTTCTCCCCCATTTCTCGAACCATTTCAGGTTGACTGAGCCGCAGAAGGTAAACAGAACGCAAAATCCGAATCCACTGGCAACACTTTCCGCGTTGGGTAACTAAGAAGAATTCGGTTTATTGCTCTGTTATTTGAAACATACATTTTTAGTTTTGCCGACGAGACAAGACGCACCCGTTGCGCCCATAAATTAACTGGGCCAAGCACTCTGATCTCATGCAAAAACTCGGCGCCCATAAATTTAAATGTCTTTATAAATAAGCAAAGGCTAAAGCGGCAGGCGGCGCAAAATAAAAATCTAAAATCCAAAGCGAAACTAAAATAAAATCAACTGTATAAATTATAAATCAGGCATCAGCAATTAAAGGGGCCAACTCAAATTAGCGGAGCAGACTTCAAATAAATAAAAGCGCGCCAAACTTCGCTCGGCAACATGTTGGGGAACTTGGGGGTAGGCTATATACAAAACACTTGGAGCCGGCAATTTTGCAAAAGAGCAAATCTTCTTCTCTTTATGCTTTCGGATGCGGTGAGAAGAGTAGGCTCCTCTTTTGATGCTCTCTTCACTTAACGAAAATTATTGGGGATTGCGATTGGAAATAAGAAATAGGGAATACTAACGAGTAAAGAATACATTAAAAGATAAGATAAAATATGTTAGCATCTAATTATACTAAGTTGGTCATAGGCATTTCAGATGGATAAAATTCAATTGATTAGAAAGATTTTTAAAAATATTATACCAATTTATTATTTTTTATAACTATATAAACATTATATTTTTTCATTTATGGTTAGTAAAGTTAAAGATATTTTAAGAATTTCTTTTAAAAACTAGACTTAATTTGAAAATATAATAAAATTTTTTTTAATATGAATATGACTTAACAATTACAATTTTTAATCGTTAAATTATAAAAAAAAATTATTAATACAATATAAATTCTTATTCGTGTTTAGTGAAGTTAAAGATATTATTAGATAGATATTATTAGAATTGGAATTAGAAAAACTACTCTTGATTTTTAAAAACTGTTTTTAGAATATGAAAATATCACCTAACAATTAAAATTCCTTATTTGTGTTTAGTGAAGTTAAAGATACTGTTAGAATTAGTATTAAAAAACAACTCTTGATTTTAAAAAACTATTTTTAGAATATGAAAATATCACCTAACAATAAAAATGTATTTTAAAACTTTGAATTACGGTTAAATCGTAAGTGGTGTTCGATAGCGCAAAGTTGCTATTAGGGAATTCAGTTTCTTGAAGTTTTTTTTTTCACTGTACCCCTCTCTCTCTCTCTCTCTCTCTTTTGGCAACAACAGCATCACAGCAGCGACGTCACAACACTGAGCGGCAACTTTGTGATTCGTTTCGTTTCTGGCAAGCCGGCTGCGAGCTTTGCGTCTGCTTTCGCGACGGCCAGTCGCAATTTTCCGTTCGCGACGAGCACACGCGTCTCCCAGCGAAACAGCGAAAGCAGCGTTCAGAACTGCCGGCACTCGAATCTCTTGGCCGTTAGAAGTAGTTGGCCCAAAGCGAAACCTAAACTCCGAACGACTAAAACACAACAAGTGCGATTCTTTCATTTTCGCCGATGCTCGCCAGTGCCACTTGCAATTAGCTGCAAGTGCTTCTTGGCTTTTTGGCTTCTTGGCAGCAGGTGTGTGGCTGCAGGTGAAATTTCGGTCGTGCCGGTTAGATTAGCCTGACACCTTCGACGTTTCCGATTCCGATTCCCATACCTATCCGAAACCGACTCCGTGTGTTATTTTCCCCCGCCAAAATCGCGCTAATTGGCTTGATTTTCGGCCCAAAACTAAATATCAAGTTTCAATATTTACCGTGTGTTCGTGAAGTCGGACAGTCTGTCACTTGCGGAAACCGAAAGAAATCTATATACAAGCCGATATATATTTTTGGCAACGGGCCATCGTGAAGTGAGCTTGGAAAGCAAAGAGTTCTGCCTATTTGCATTTCAAATTGTTTGCGAACATCTAAGAAAGGTAAGTGGCTCGCCGGCGAAAAAGACTGGCTAAGTGAAAATCAAACAAGAAGTGGTACAATAAACTCGAACGATTTTCGATTCGATTTCTGGATATTCGAGCGATATTTGCATAACCCGATGGGAATATTCACTCGTTTATATATTTTTGTGCTTGTCCATTTCCTTTGGGCTGCATAAATTATCACACTCTCGCGAGCTCTTCTATTCTATTCGGTCGCAATTCTAATTAAGTGCCGAGACCTGCCCCAATGATGTTGCCACTCCCACGACCCTTGGCTCACCTCTGACCCCTTGATTGCTACACGGAGAAATATAATTGTTGGAATGTAACTGTGTGTAGTTTTTCTTATCAGTGCGAACCAAAGTCATCGATCATCAAGAGCTAATATGATTTGTATTATTATCGCCTGGCAACATGTGTTTAAAAGCACTTTTTTCGCCAAAAATATTATTAAAATTGGCAAAAGAGATAATGTGATCTATATTTTATTTTCAAATAAATCAGAATTAGTAGAAATCATACAAATTAAATCGGTTTTAGTAGGTAATTTAATACTATGAAGTGGTTTTTTTATATTATTATCTAAGATGGTATTAAATTTAGTGTTTTGGTTAATAAGTTATTAAAAATCATACAATAAAATCTCCTATGCATTGTGCATAAAATACATTTAAGTGGTGTGTGATAAAAAATGTTAGGCTTATTAGAAGCTAATTTAATAGTTCATTTTCATATGTAGAAAAAAAGTGGGAATAACTTTTATCTTTTAAGGTCAATATACTCCTAATTATCGTAGACAAAGCATGTTATGTGTTATGTGCAAAAATACAAAGTAGACTTCCTTATAAATGTGTGTCAATTGCGATAGGCTAAAAATAAGTTTACCAGTATTATGAAATGTCAGAATGATAAGACGGAGATAGTAGCCAATTTGTTTGATTACCAAATTTCGTTGATATTTTTTCGCCGTGCATTTGGCTGCCACTTGAGGGCTCTTTTTATTGCCTTTTTCGCTATCTGTGCTCTTGTTGGAATTGTTAACAAAACTGTAGATTTATGCAGTAGATTAGCTCGTCAACAGAAAGCGAAGGCCAAAGGACATGCTCCATGCGAAGGTCCAAATCCGCTTATTAATGAGCTGTCACAGGGCAATGGGCACTGGATAAGGGGCGGTGGTCAAGACTTACTTGGTCATCAATTAACGTTAATGTGCCAGTGTCGTCAGCGCTGCTCGCTCGCTAAATGTCCTTGCCACACTTTTGTCAATCACAAGTATTTATTGCAATTTGTTTTATTTTCGCCAGCCGTGCGAATGCATTTCATATTCATAAGCTGTCGGTTCGAGGTAGTGAGTGTGACTAAGCCGACAACTTCCACAGGCCAAGAAATCATAAAATCGTTAAAATCGATTTGGTTGGTTTGTTTTTTTTGGATAAGGAGGATGAGGAGAAGGAGGGGTACGTGACCAACGATGACCTTCAGCGAAGCAGCTTGCTCCTGGGAGATTTAAGCCAAATGCACGAATCGCTTTTCGAGGGTCATAAATAAAAAAGCGAAATGGACCCCCTCTCGTATTTTAGCCCCCGCTCTATGCCACTCAGGTGCTCGACATGGCGCATATTTTTAGACGTTTAGCAGAACCCACTAAAAATACATTGCTTTCTTCAGCAAAACGAACAAAAAAGGAAAAGTAAGGCAGGAGGGAACGAAATATCCCGCAGAAAAAGGAAAACAAAGCCCTGCACTCAGAAACGACAGAATGCGCGCTGGGATATCATAAAATGCCGAAATGCAGAAAAAGAAACCAAAATACAAGAAAATAGACATTAGCCAGCACAAAAGGCGAATCTGAGGTAGAGGACAGTGGAGTTTTTAGTTGGGATAAGTCGAAGATGGACTACCCTAGAGTGCAAATGATATTATGGCATATTTATTAAAATGTATGTAATCACGAAACTACAATAAATATTAATCCATCTTAGAACATTAAAATAAAAGTATATGAAACAGAAAATAGCTGATAATTATAGTAAAACCAATAGTCCAATTTCAAGAAGTAGATTAAAAATATTAAAATTCTTGCATTAATTAGGCAGATGAGTTTTTTAAGAATATTCTTGGTTTTAAGCTAATCATCATTCGAAAAATAAAATAAAATTTGTTGTAGTACAACTCCCCACCCGAACTATTAAAGTTACATAGAACACCAATTGCTTCTCCATTGGGACAAAAATGATCAACTTTTTAGGGTTTGTGTGTGCAGGGGATGTAAAAATGCGAGACGTGGAAAAAAAAGCATAACAAAAAAGCAAGAAGACCGAAAAAAAGGACAGAAAAAACATTTGGCAGAGCGTAAAAATAAAAATGAAATAAAATGGCATAAAAAATGCAACAGTTCAGTGAGATAAACACGAAAAAGCCAAGGTAGAAAAAGATATGAAACGGGGGAAGTTGGCTGAAAGCGGAGGGAAGCAGCTAAGAAAGAAGAGGAAGCTGAAGCATTTAGACCGAAAGAAAGAAAGAAGGGACACAAAATGGGCCAGTAGCTTGGATTTCAAGCCCACTCACACATGAACACACCTTGCCGAATTTTAAATGAGTCAGCCAACAATTCAGGTGGCCAAAAGGGGCGGAACGGGGCGTTGAGAGGGGACTTCAGGGAGGTGGATCCTTCAATAAATGTCCAGTTGTCCGGCTCCTCTGCTTTCGGCCAACTTCAGGGCCCGGCTTCGACACTTGGCACGGTTTTAATGCCCTGCCCAAGGTTAGCACGAACACACAGAGAGAAACAAAGGTCAAGATTTTAAAATAAAATTAAATTTAAAATACCATTGAAAGACCCTAGCTTCATGTAAAAAAGTTGAAAAAAAGAATTGTCTTTCAAATAAAATTTTGTTTTGATTTTTCTTAATAATTTACAAAGAAACATTTTAAATTAAATTATAATAATTATTGGTTTTTTGTCATCTCTTTAATTTACTTCGTTTTTATTAGACATCACTGTTTAGATCTATAAAGTTGCCAATCCCTAAAAAGCTTTAATAACTTCAAGATTGAAACCTTCCTAGAATATTAGTATCTTTTTCCCAGTGCACTTACACAAAAAGAAATACAGACGCTCTCACATAATGAAGAAAAAGGCGGATAAAGCTAGCAAATAGAAATGAAGAAATACAAATTGTATAAAAAGGCAGGAGGGGTTTTTGGTAAATGTGCCACAGAGATAAAAGCGTAAATAGAAGCGAGGCACGAAAATTTTTTCAAATTACCAGCAAAGCGGTTGAGGCAGGGCCACCCACTACCTCCCCCTATTTGGGTGGAAAATGCGAGTATGTGAGTGTGTGAGAACTTATTGAAAGTGCTAACACACACGCAAGTGAAACTGCTTATGCATTCGTGTGGGTGTGGTGCTTCCACATCCTGCCAAGCGACCGCAGTTTAAACAAACTGCTTGGCCTGCCCGTGTCCATGTTCCATATACCACAACTACCAAGCGGAAAAGTTGTCACCTTTCTCCTGCCCCATTTACTCATCCTTTTTCCCCTCCCTCTCTGCACGGAAAAAAATGCATTCTAATTCTAATTTTTGGTATAACAAATTTTGATATTATGTGTGAGATCCACTGTATAATAAATACGATAATAAATATTAGAGCTTTCTTTACCAATTTCTCTTGTTTAATTTCCATTTATCTTATCCCTATCTATCTTATCTTCTAAACCATTGAAAAATATTTGATTACAATTTTGGATCATTAGATCTTAATAAACTGTAGTTGGTCTTGACCAAGCTGCACATATTGTATTATTTAAAATTTTTCTTCTTTAAATTATAAAAATATTGCTTTTAAGAAAAATCTTAAACCAAAACTAAATTTTTGGTAATACATTTTTTGTGTGTGCACCTACCTCCTTTCAACGCTGCTGACTTTGCGTGTGTGTAATGAATTTAAAGTTTGCTCCGCATACATTTTTCATACGCTTGCAAATTGTTATGGCTTTTGGACAACCCCCTCCACTCCGCCCCTCTGCACAAGCACCCGGAAAACCCCCATGTATGTCGGTGTATCCACCTTGTATTAAGTGGGTGTCGTGTGTTAGCTTTTGTCCTTGTTATCCACATGAGACATGATTATTAATTTGCAATTCCTGCTAATTGCATGAGCTTCAGCCACCCCTCAGGTGTTTCTTTTGCCATCCAAGCGATCGCTTAGAAACTTACTTTCATGTGTAGCAAACTGAGGCACATTCCTCCACGCCGCTGCTGTTCAAATAGATAAGCCTAGATTAGATTAGCGGTCACTGGAGCACATGGAAAACATATTATGCTTTCCCTTTGGCTCCCCCCACCGAAGTGTTCTACTTGGGGAATTATAATGGCTTAATGGGATCTTCGAATAGTTTGGAATTTTCGCATTTTAGGCTGGCCACTTGACATTGAAATGGTCAGCCGAGCGAAAGTATGCGCGCAAATGGTTCGAATTGGTGGAATTATTCTCATTGACCTAGCAATTAGTTCAATTTTTTCGGGAGAAACTTCTAGAAGAATCTACTTATCCAGAACAAATTGTTCCATTACCATTAATTATTTTTCAAATGTATTCCATAATTAAATAATTTAAATTATATATTTCTAATAAACGAAGTTATCGAAGATTTGAATTATTAACTGTATTTATTGTAAAGCTTGGAAAAATCAAATCAAAACAAGAGAGAACGCTATAGTCGGGTTGGTGTCCCGACTATCTAATACCCGTCACTCAGCTAAAGGGAGTGCGAACGCTGTGTCGGGTTGGTGTCCCGACTAATAATCGTAACTCAGCTAAAGGGAGTGCGAGCGAGATAGATATATGTTGACAATTTATAAAGCGTATAAATTTTTAATGAATGGTCCGATTTGAAAAATGTCTTCTACATTTCGATAGGTATAAATATACACAACAAAATTTCATTTATACTTCTCGGAAATCTTTAAAGATGTGGGCGCAGGACCCATTTTAAAATCGTTAGTGGGCGATTGTGGGCGTTAGAGGGGGCGTGGCGCTCGGCTAAATTAAACTTGCGCTGCGTAGGAAGCCAAAGAATATGTGTGGGAAATCTCAACCTTCTAGCTTTTGTAGTTTCTGAGATCTCAGCGTTCATACAGACGGACAGACGGACAGACGGACAGACGGACATGGCTAGATCGACTCGGCTAGTGATCCTGATCAAGAATATATATACTTTATGGGGTCGGAAACGCTTCCTTCTAGCTGTTACATACTTTTGCACGAATCTAGTATACCCTTTTACTCTACGAGTAACGGGTATAAAAATATGCATATTCAAGTTATTTCCCAGTTTACATTTCGTTCCCAATAATCCAAAATCATCTTACACTATTTATTCACACAGCTTCCACCTCATTTATCTCACTTGATGACGGCACTCATTCATTAGGAATTTTTAATGCCACCCCATTACATGGAAAAATTCACAAATTTGAATATTTATTTTGTGGCAAATTATAAGCCATATATTTTGTAATAAAAATCAATTTGTGAGCGAACTGCCTGCCATTAAGAAGGCAACCAGCCCGAAGTGGGCTCAGTTTAGCTCAGCTCGGCTCGTCACAATTTTTTCTTGGCCGTACGATGATGATGATCTTGGTGATGAGGCGATGGCGCTTGAGAACCGACGGCTGTCATGTCGATGCATTATAAATTGTTGACATTAGCGGCAAATCGACGACCAGACGGCGTCGGGCGATAGGTTTAATTTCGTTGATTGAACAGCATCGAAACGGAGCAGCTCCTCCATAGAACTACATATAGCTGCTACGAATGTTTTACGAGCGCATTTTAGCTTTTCGCATTTTGCTTATAAATCGCTGGCAATCTAATCGATCGGATGGGCTTTGGCATTTGATGCTCGTGGGGTTAGCGGCTAAGTGCCGCTAGTTTAACTTCCTGTCTGCCGGCGGCCAAAAGGGAGGCGCTGATTCGCTGGGTCGGCCTTGACCCGGGCGCCATTCAAAAGGGCGGCCTATTATGAGGCTCGCCCACCGAAAAGTTTCACTCTTTGTGAGCCTTTCTGCCTAGTACAGCGCCATTGCGCATACACTCAAAATAAATTTAACCCTAAATTTTAGAAAATCGCCCTAAAAATTTCTTTTTTCTAAATACAAGAAAGTTATTTCTAAATCTAAGGAAATTTTTCTTAAGTCAAGAAAGTTTTTCTCAAATCTAGGAAGTTTTTCTTAAATGTAGAAAATGGTTACCATGAACTAAAATCACCCTAAAATCTAGAAAAAATGTCCTAAACTTTAGAAATTATTTTCTGAAAAATAGAAAGGCAAACGAAAATAATAAAATATCTTGGCAACACCTTTTCTAAAAATTAGTGCCCTAACCCTAAAATGAAACCAACCCTAAATAATAGAAACATTTTCTAAAAAGTAGAAATTTTTTGTAAAAAATAGAAATATTTGTTTTCTCATGCTCTGGCACACCAAAATGTTCAATGCCAGAACTTGTCAACTGCCGGCCGGCTGTACCCGTGGCGCAGACGGTTAAAGCACTTGGTTAGCAATCGAATCGACGCGGGTTCGAGTCCCAGAGCAAATTTTTTTACCTTTTTTTTTTAATTTTTTTTTTAATGTTATTTTATTTTTTTTTTATTTATTTTTTTTATTCCTTTTTTTATTGATGGCAAGCGGTAAACTGAAAATAATTAGGTTTATATTCAGCTATTTACTATATACTACACATAATATAAATTGCGTTAGCATAAATATATACATATGTATATACGTATGTAAATAAGTAAAACGCGGATGGTCAAAATTATGCAATTAGTATTCAAATGTGTTGTCCGCTTCACCCTTTACATACAATGCTCCGTTTGCCACAACAAATTTATGTGCTACAATGGCCCAGTATGTAGGCCGTTCGCTCCTCGCGCGGGAGACCCGGGTTCGATTCTCACGACGGACAAGTAAAAATTGTAAGTTTTTTTCATGAAGATAAAATATTAACTAATCATAATTTATACATTCCCCCATTCCCCCGCAGTCCCGTAGTCCACATTTACAACCACATTTGGCTTTGGTGCAAGTCCAAGTGCAAATACATAATAATAAATACATAACCTTTAACATTCACAATATACAAGACACACAACGCCTGCATATGTACATAGGGAGTAGTACATAATATAAACGTATATACAAAAAAAATCATGATTGAACATGTTTTTTTGTTTTGTTTTTAATTTCTATTTTTTAGGAAAATTTCCTACTTTTTAGAAATTTTTGCCCTTAAATTTAGTAAAATTACCCTAAAATTTAGAAATATGACGTCAAAAAAAATCAAAAATATAGAAAAATGTGACCCTAAAATTTAGGGCTAGCTTGTCTTGAAGACAAAAGTAGGGCGATTTCCTTGACTTTAGGGTTAATTTTATTTTGAGTGTACGCCCCGTTGCCAGACTCCGATTAACCCTTCGCAGGGCATGTACTTTTGAGTAGTAGCGTTAAGAAATTAAAACAAGATTATGTGTATTAAATATAAGCCATTATCTATGATAATAACATGAATATTATTTAATAAAATTTATAATTTATTTTCAATGATGTTTTATAAAACCATCAAAGATTGAACTTTTATGAATAAAGAAAAAATCTAACTAAAATAAAAAACCTTAAATAAAATATTTAACAAAATAATAATAAGAGACCGCCAACATATTATAGAAAATAAACTAAAACCCATAAAACCTAAGAAATTTTCCTTTTCAGGGTTAAACTGCACAGCAGCAGGAGTTTTCCTCCTTTCATTTAATATTTTCCTTTTGAAGCTGCAACAGAGGCCGGGTCCTAATTAAGTCGATGTTTGGCTTTCCAGCTGCGCTTTTGATGGCCAGCTCGAACCCCTAGATTTTGGTCTGCTATGTTACCGAATTCAAAGCGGAATCCTCCCCATGGGGAAAACAGGGAGCGGGAGCTGGAACTGCAATGGTGGGATGTCGGGCCAAAAGGCACGCACATGCTGATAATTTGGCAAACTGGCGGGCAAATCTCGGCCAAAATCCCCAACAACCCAACCGCAGGTCCACCGCTTGACAACTTCCATCGGGCAACAAATTGTTTTCTTTTCTGCGGTTTTTACTCTTAATTATGCGCAGTTAGGTGGAGTTGACTCGGGAATTACCACGATTTGGGTACTGGTAATGGGACCCCGGGTTCTTCGCTTGTTGGGATTCGCTGACTTTGACATTTGAGTTCAGCTTGGTTCCCTTTTTATATATATATTTTGTTTTTTTCGCTGGCCAGACTGTCGCGAATCGCCAGTTCATTAAACTGAAGTGTCATTCTGCGAACGTTTCCCTGTCTTTCTTTTATGTCTTTCACGGTAACGGAGAAAAGTACACGGTTGTAAGAATGTGTTGTAATGGGAATGGAAAGAATGATTTTTAGGATTTTTTACAACTCTTTTCGAGCTGACCCTAGCAAATTTCGGTGAATTACCCAGGTTTCTTTTTAAAAAAAGAATCAATTTCTGTCAACTAATTTAAGATCTTAAGGTTTATAGTTTACTTAAATATAAAAGATTCAGTTAAATTTGAAATCTTGAGGTAAAAATAAAAATTATATTTATTTCGGATTTCTGAGGAAATCCACACAAACCACAAAATCTTTAGCTTACAAATTAAACGATTCCATTTTTATAGAATCTGGCTTTTCCCCAAAACTCCAATAGCCGTTATAAAAAGCTTAACTTTTGAACCAATAAAATATATGCTTTAAAAGGGCCCTCGATGACTTTATCCCCATGAATTTATAATATTCCGTTTTCCAAATTCGCACTCATCGGAATTGCCAACACCCAAGTTTCGACTTTGCATGAATTACATCATAATCTCCTCGTTCGCACACCTTTAAGAGCATTAAACGCGTCGCTTTGCCCATAACAAATTGAAAAACTTTCAAATTGCGAACATGCTCGTAAAATCAGTTGTTATGGCTTCCAACGCCGACTACGGAATACACCCGACTCAAATCGGTAAGATATGGCACCATTATGATTGCACAGGCACAGACACTCGTCTTTTTTTCTTTTTTGCCAAAAGAAAGCGGTGAAAAAAGTTTTTTTTCCTTTGGCTTCGACATGCAAAAATTGTCAAGAACAATAAGGCGAAACCATATAAAATATGTTTTGGGTGCGTTGAGGCAGTTCATCAGAGAAGCAGAGATGGCAACGCGTTGAAAATGCCAATTAGGCTGAAACCGGCCTCTCAAAAGCCGAAAAAAAACATAAAAAACTCTCCAAAACTTAATAAAAAACTTTCAAGTTTATTGTGCGTTTGGAATGCGAAATAAACAAGATCATGTTGCCGGCGAAAAAAAAAGAGAACAAACATAACTATAACAAGGGACCGAGAACCGTCGTTTCATGAGACCCCTTATCATAAACGATCGTGCTCAGGAAATCAAATAAATTATGTGGTCAGCGCAAAAGAAAAAAAAACCCAAAAAAAAATATAGGCTTTCGTGGTGGATTAATTTCTGACGCCAGAACTTGGAGACAATGTTGTCGCCAGGGCGAAACAATTGACGGCGGTAGAGTTCTTTTTTTTATTGCGGAATTCGCTTTGATTTTGATTTGGGCAAATAAAAGAATAAAATCCACACAAACTCGTTTCTTTTGGCCTACGAGGTGTTAAGTTATATTTCTAATTAAGCCAATCTAGTGGGAAGTAGTCATAAAGTCAGTCTTAAAGTTCAACGAAATTAATCAACTTGGCTTATTTATCGCTGCTCCCCTGATTAATTTGGCTGCGCAGAATTAATGATGTAATACATAAGGCCAGCTTCTCCAAGCCAGCCTGTGCCTGTGCCTCATTATAAATTCTATTGCGCCGGTAAATGAAAACACCATAAATATGCAAAATGATGGCCAAGATGGCGTTGACACAGTCAATGATGAGGCACCTGATAAGGTGAACCTGTGGGCGAAACCATTTCACTTAACCCGGTAAACTAGACCAGATAGCAAAAAGGGAGTAGGGTAGTTGTGTGCTCATTATATAGAGATAAGATAACTATATGTCTCAGGTTTATCTAAAAATCTTATCTAATATGCGGAAAGTTAGCCAAATAAAACATACAACGTGCTCAATTTAATAGTTATTAAATTCTGGAAATTGCGGGAAATTACCTTAATTGCATTAAGAATGGGCAAGGCATAAGTGCTAAACTTAATTAAAACGTTTTAGCTGAGGGAAACTCGTAGATTTAATTTAATTAGTCGTTTAAGTAGTTACAAATCGAAAGCCTCTTCCTAGCAACATACACTTCACATGTTGAATTCTTATCTCATTAAATGTGGGGCATTTGAGCGCAAAAAATCTTCCAGGTTATATACAATAAAATTCCGGGAATTTAATAAAATTCTGGGAATTGAATAAAATTCATTGAATACCAATTTGCCAAGCTTTTGGCCTTAAAGATAATTTATAAATAAATATGAACATATTTTTATTATATAAATCTTTACTCATGAACAATTTTCGTTTACTTGCACCTTCGCTTCAATTAGACCATTTTAGATAGCCAACATTATTGAACTGAAACTCGTTTAATATTAAAAACATTTCCGACAGCACTCGTCGGAATGTTCTAACTCCATCCATCATATTTCCGGCCTTCGAGCGACTTCCTCTTCATCGCCCTTCAGCATTATGACATATGAAATTAATGTACATTTAATATGTTTTCAATTTCAATGAAAATACCAAAAATATGCCGAAAAATTTCCGGCATAAATTGGCGCCATCCAACCGGAGCGGGCCTCATAAATCTTTTGCAGCCAGGACAGGATGCTCCACGTCCTCCGCGTCCCTTAACTTCAAATTTCAGTATCGCCCCGGAGGGCTGTCCGCTATTTATGCAAATTGCAAACAATCCGAGGCTCCTCATTTCCTCCCGCTTCCCGAAATTATTGTGGCAAATGGAATTCATATTTGTGGCTTGTTTGTGCTTTTTTCAATTAGAGTTTGGTCAATGATTTGTTGTACAATTTAATGGAGAATTGATTTTGGCCCAAGGCAATTTATAAATAAATTTATTTTGTCCTGTCCTTTTAGACAATTTATTTTTTTCCAAATTAGTTATTAAAGAGGGACAGTCGACTGCTAAAGGGGGTTTGCATTTCCGTTTAAAATGTAATTTCCCTACGTAAGTTCCATGCATGTAGAAAAAGCGGAAAATTCTGCAGCAGAAGGAAACGCGAAAATGCGGAGTGCAAAAAAAGTGAAATATGTGCGCCAAGCAAAAAATGTGTTTTCCTCGCACACACTCACTCACTCACACCCCCAACCCCAGCCCCCTGTTTGTTGTGCATTTATTTTTGTTAGTTTCATTTGCTTTGTGCAGCTGCTTTGCAATTTAACTCCGCTCCCGCCCCCGGGGAATCCCCCTTAACCCCTTGTTGCCGGCTTGCTTAGCTGCTTCGCATCGCTAATCCAGTACGAGATATTTTCCCGCTGCTGCCAAAGATTTTTCTCGAGCATTGTTCGGCTGACAAAAAGTCATTTGTCGCACTTGCCAACTGGCGAGCTGAGAAAAGAATAGATCTTTAGCGCGAAGACGGCTTCTTATGATGTGCTTAATTTGAGTTTGTTTAGCGGAAATGTGACAGGAAAAAATAGTTGAGCAAACAAGGAGATGATGGTGGGAATACCCAGGGGAACTTCGCTAGAAAATTACTTTTTTATTCACGAAAAACTAATAACGTTGCACTTAAGTCTGGAAACCTCGAAAACAATTTAATTTAATATTGATTGTAGCGCAGAATATTTATCTATGATTAGTTTATTAAATTTATATTTACACTAGGAGAGTTTTTACTTTAACTTTTACTGTGACCATATCACTTTCAAGCCAAATTATAATTCTATAATTTTTATTTCTCTTTTCAGGTAAGCCCTCCTGCCATCCAGATAATCTTGGTAAATATTTCCAGCTGACCAAATACTCCCTCCCATTTCTTGAAACTTTTCCTTGAAACTAAAAATAAAATATATGTATGCAATGCAACATTCGATATGCAAACACACAACAAATTGTGTTCAGTTGGCAGAAATATTTCAGCTTTTAGCATGTTGATTTTCGCGAAAACGAAGCGAACGGCGAGCTGCACACCAGTGCGTATGTGCAATGCATTGCGGCAGGCAGGCACGAGTCGCATAACGCATACGCAGCGTATGCACGCCATGCGCAATTAAGCCAAACAAAATGCGATCGCAAAGCGTTCATAAAAATAAAATAAACCAAGAAGAAAAAAAATGCAAAAAGCGAGATGCGAAAAACGCGAAATAAAAATTAACACCGAGCATAAAATATTCCCAATTTAACGGCGGCGTGTGCATGATAAATATATTTGAAATGTGCACGATAATTAATAAACATTTAGGCGGGAAGCGAGGGGTGCTGGAGCTCCTGGTGCTGGCCAACAGCACTGTGCAGTCAACCACTTGACCATAATCAGTCAATCAGCCGGCAAAACGGGGACGTTGTTGTTTCACCCATTAATGAAGTTGTTGTGTTTGCTTTGCGCCAGCCCACGCATATAAATATGTGCGAATCTATGGACACATATAGCGATATATGGCGATATAGCGCTATAGCGATACAGCGACTGACATGACTGCAATTGCCGCTGGCAATGGTTTCGATGCAAGCCAATTAGGCGCATCAATTTGGCCCGCTTTGCTTGTTTATCGAAGTGCAAAGCGGCAGACACGAGCCACATGTCGAATGGCTAATCAGACACTTTGGGGTCATTTCCAATGCAGATTTTGGGGCGGAGTTGTCCCGGAGTTGTCGTTCGTTTCCCCCGGGGGGCGACCAGTTCCGCAATTGTTCAATTCTCAATTAAATCTATCCCCTGTTGGGAGGCCATTTCCCCCTTCCATTCGAAAAGGCACTCTCTGCGCCTTCGGTTATCACAGCCGAAACAACTACGCACTTTCAGTTCTGTTGAGCCATCGCGATTTCAGTTTTCACTGGGTTCCCTTTCTCTTGTTTTCATTCATGTATCCATGTGGGACAGGGTGAGTCGGTGTGGGGTTATATGGAGCAGTTGCAGTTCCTAAATGTTCTTTTTGGTTTACTTTATTTTCAATATTTAATATTATTTAGTAGGTAACATTCCAAAAGTTATTATTAAAAAATATTCAAATTGATTTCTAGTTATTCCAAAGCGTGACTAATTGTTTTAAGATAAATAAATAAAGTAAAATAAATTGTATAAAATGTTACTATTCTAAGAAAAATAAACAAATTTGTATTGTACTGAAGACAGTAACAAAACTTACAAATAAAGTATGCACTTAAAAGAATATTCAATTACCAAACATTTTTATTTTAAATATTTTAAAATAAATATTTATTGTGCAGTATTTTATTTACCTAAACTAAATACTTTATTCCTTTTGGTAAAATACCTCAAGAGCGTTGTGAATTATCTCCAGATAAGCTTCCCTCTTATGAATTCATGCGTTGTAGGCAATTTAAACAGAGCCACCCTAATAGGCTGACCCAGTTGAGTGGTGCAGTGCGTACACATACATATGTAGGTGGTGCTGCCCAGTTCTTCGCCCAAGCAGGTCAACAATGGAGTGCCACTCAATATACAAAAACACGGCTATCCGCCGATGAATGCAAACAAGAGTGGCAACAAAGACTTCCTAACAATCTGCAAAAATGTAGGGGCGGCTAAAAAAAAAAGAGTGTTTTTAGAAAGACCAGTAAGCCTGTGAGGGGATACCAAAGGCAAATTGCTGAAATCCTTTCAGACCGAACGGCGGCGCCACTGGCCGGAAAGGATACGCTTGTTAGCAGCGGAAGTGGCACCCAGGATAAGAAAGAGACAGGCACACGCAATTAGAAAGAGACAGGGCGTAGTGGGGACACCATTGTTGCCAGGAACACTGTAATTAAACGCTTAATGCGATTTCACTTGCTGCTGTTTTTGTTACTGCCGGCCGCTCCGTTAATTGGGTCACTCGAAATGAATTTTTAGCGCTTATTCAAATCGCCGGGCATAATGAAGATGTTTTCCCAGGCTTAGCCACCTAATTGACTTTCATTGTTGTTCGCAGTGTTCTGTATTCTCGCTACTCGCTGTTCCACCTGCAGCACAACTCAATTAGCTGAATGGCAAAGTTCTTGCACAACTTTCGCAGTCTGCATAATTTGTAGGTCAGCTCGCTTTGGCACAAAAGCCTCTCGAACAATAAATTGCAGTTAAATGGAATTGCCAAAGGATTTTGTTTTAGCCAAGTAGCTGGGATTCTTCGCTCTGCATACTTGAGTTCCGTCGTATTTATGTGTGGCCTACTCCAGGCCAAGATGGCCCATTTATTGGTCAACTAATCGCCAAGCATTTAATTAATTCAGCCCTTGATTGGAAATAAGAAAAATATTAGGGCTCTTAGACACAGAAAAAAATATATATAGAAAAAGGCTCCATATTGTCTTAATAAAATCCAAAATAATATTTCTAACTTTTAAATCCAAATTTCTTAATTTTAAAATGTTATACATCTTTAGGAATTTTTAACGGATTTATTTGGTAAAATAGCCGTAATAAATGAATCTTTCTATTTTCAAATTTATATTTCTTATTTTTGAACTTTATACAATTTTATGAAATTTAAATTGATTTATTTTTCGTTTGCCCGCGCAAAAGTCGCGAGTGAAACTAGAAGCAGCCATTTCAATTTTCCATGCCTACAACTTTTACTTCAACGGACTTTTGCCAAAAGTTGAAGTCGAAAACAAAAGCGAAGCGTGCGAAATATTTCTTATTCTTTTCGTTCCTTCGGTTGTCAACATTTCGGCAATTTGATTAAGTCCAATTTGTGCGACGTTTTGCTGCCACGCCCACCAACCCATAGACCCTTCAGCCCACCGCCCCTCTGCCTCCCGAACAGATCGGTTTATTTGCGCTCAACTTTGCAGTTAAATAAGACAACAAAAATTTATTTTCCCAACTTTTCGTGTGTGTGTGGGTGGCTGGGAAATTGTGATTCCATTAGGAAAAGTCTGCAACTCAAATGTCATTTAAGTTTGTCTAAAAGGGATGCTTGAGGGAGGGGGACTTGCCCGAACTCCTGGGATTGGGATTGGATGCGGAAGAGCTCCGAAGTCGGAGTAACCGAGACACACAGCATTTGCATGGCAAATATAATTACAAAGAAACAGAAAATGCAATTTTCCGTTGCATACTTCTGGGCAATCTAGCAGGAGCTCACACATACGTAAATTTTTTAGGGCAAAATTTGGTAAATACATATGAATATTGCATTGATCGATTTTTGAGGGCAGCTGCCAGCTCGGTTACATCAATTAGAGTGTCCAATGAATATTTCACAATTTCGATTTCGTCCAATATATTGCCATATAATTATAAGCAAATTGATCCTTTTCACAACGGATTTGCCACAGGCTGACACCCAAACGAACAATTGTATTCGTGCAGTGAGAAAAATATTTACAATTTTATTAGTTTTATCGAAATGTCGAAGTAATTTATTAAAAAGTTATAAGCA